>NW_007377523.1:9157-113265 GCF_000475195.1 Diaphorina citri | reverse complement strand
ATTTTTTTTTTTTTTTTTCCTTTTTTTTTTTTTTTTTTTTTTTTTTTTTTTTGCAGGGTATTATATGATTGGTGAAAAACTGAGTGGCAGTACAGAACAAAGAGATACAGATTTAAGTGTCTGGAGGTCCCAGAACAAAATTTAATCTCAAGCATGTCACGGATGCTTGTTTTCATGACTCTTGGATCTATAGCCATCATGGGAGTGTATATGATGTTGGGTGCTCCTACTGGAGATGATCGTTATAAGGTGAGATACCTACTGTTTGTACAACAATTGAATGGAAGAAATTACCCACATTGATAAATTGCTCTACACTTGTATTTAATCCTTGGAACATAAAGTTAAATATTTTATCTTACTGCACCTCCATGGTGATAATTGGATATATATTATTATGCAATAGGGCCCAACTATTAGGTATGATGTGCACAGCCAACAGAGGGAGGTAAAGTGTCAATATTCAAAGATGCTGTATGAGAAGAGATTTTATAGAGAAGATGACATACCTACCTAAGTAATATGAAAAATCTTTAAATTAAAACAGCATTTCTATACCCAATTTCCTAGATAATATTGAAATTGAATTTATTTATTTATTTAGCATCAATGAGTATTATCTTACAACATCGGAAATACTTTGCCAGACTTTGTTGTGATAAGGGTTCCATCCAAGTCAAATGATGCAATCTGTAAAGAGAGAAGATTAAGATTAACTTGAAAAAAAAAAAAAGATAATATACTTAACTTATGTAGTGAATAGGTACATAAGTACCAAGTTTTTCAAGCAGGTAGTCATATCCATTGGAAATCACAGGGAAGTATATCCATTGGAAATCACAGGAAAGTATATCCATTGGAAATCACAGGGAGGTATATCCATTGGAAATTACAGGGAAGTATATCCATTGGAAATCACAGGGAAGTATCACTTTTCATGCTCTTCCTCCTCTCTTCTCCCTCTTTCCCCTTAACTTAGTATTATTTATAAATATCCTCTCTCAATATTGTATCCTATAAAAATTTCAAGTAGGTAAGTCATGTCTTGCTTTTTTTTTTTTTTTTTTTTTGGGGAGTCGTAGTAAACGTAGTACATAATATATTATGGTATGAGCAGAAAAGTGGTTTTCTCAATAGTCCGTAGGTAGTCAAGTGGTTTTCTGTATTTTCTAGGGCAGAATTTAAAGTACAAAGAAAATGTTCAAATCAGCCCATAAGTATGTATAACCCTCTTGTTGGGGATTTATCATTACACTGTTACCTGCACTCTCTCACCTACTCCATGAATGTAAAGATTTGATGATTCTTTGATGGAAATTCTCTCTACTTCTTCATCGCCTTTTTCCGTGTCCCGGGGTCGTAGTCCATTTGATTTGATGGAACATCTCTGAACAATAAAACCTTCCTGTCCCTTTCAGAGACGCTGCAATGATGTCCATCCGAAGAAAGATCATGGGACAAACACCGGCTCAAATCAAGGAAATCAAACAAGAAGACATCGATCTTCCCGTAACCGAGAAGGATTTCCGGGAAGCCATCGCAAGGTGTCGGAAATCGGTGACCGCTCACGATCTATCCAAATATGATTCCTGGATGAACGAGTTTGGCTCACACTAATCGTCTGAAAGACACCACGAAGTAGAGGCAGATGAAATCGCCTGAGGGTAGAAAGATGAGCTTCCAGATATTATATGAGGGATGGTTGTGAAAATGTGTCAACTAGTCCCCGCCCTCCCGTCCAGATATTGACCATGATCCAGATATTGACATGTTGCTTAACCTCCAATGTCCTGTTGGGGAAAAGATGTATCAAATGACTTCATAACCATTATTGTGTGTCAAACGTAGCTAAATTGCTGGCTTTAAATCTTCTGTGACTACTGCATCTCCTATTTCTCTGTACAACATCAACAGAGGTTTGTACATTTTAACCTTTTGCGGACAGATTCATGTGTCACATGAAATCATGGTTCCGCCATTATGGTAGGAGAAATATAACTTGAATCTGGCGATACGGTAGGATTCATGTCCAGCATGAAGCTACAGATTTACTCGCTACGGTCGGCTTGATTTTTACAGATAGGAGGCGTTACGGTAGGACGTGCCTAGGAACTTGTGTATCTTTTGCTCCTTTCAAATGCAGACTGAAAAGCCGGTGTTTGTTTATTATGATTCCAAAGCATTCGGAATTATAGTCCGAAGATTTCCGAAGAAGACAAAAAAAACCAGATGTTTCTATCTCAACTAGGAAAAAAAAGAAAATAAATTAAAAGCGAGGGAACAATTTCATGTGTGACATGAAGCCTACCACAAATCGCTTTTCGGAGGTTTCATGTCTCACATGAATCCTACCGTATTTGAAAAAAATGTTTTGTTTACGTCTGACTGTAACAACAACGCTTGAGTTTCATGTGGGACATGAATCCTACCGTAAGAGCGATTCTGGTGAAATTGATTCTGTACGCAAAAGGCTAAGATCTAGTGAAAAAGCGGTGTAAAGTGAGTAAGGCTGGTGTTTTACGGTCGAGTGTACTGGCGGGCGGAAAACACTGCCTTTACATCTCAAGCCAATAAATTATACCGGTATTACCAATATACCAATTTATTATGACGGTTTCACCGACGTATTATACCAATTTTCCACCGGTTTGAACGGTGCTTTAGGTCTGTTGAACCTCCTCATTTATTTGGGAGGGAGGTGGTACCTATGAAACAACATAATATCAGAAGGAACATTTTAATTTGATTACATTGACCACTTCTCTATTTTTTTTTTTTTTTTTTTTTTTTAAGAGGTTTGACAGAGGGAACTGTAACTCTAGGGTCTTATCGTCCCGAAATCGGAGAGAGAAGGAAGACAGGATAGGAGAAAGCCAGCCGTTCCGAGAACGAACATTATCCCATCAGGATAAAATCCGCCCCGGGCGGGAATCGAACCCGCGGCCTAGCGCTTACGAAAATTCGATGCGAAATCGAAAATAAAAATAAAATACAAACATTTTTCAAAATTTTCGCGCGACCTACGACCTTCATATCAGTTGACCTTTATCAGCTGATTCGCGCAGCCATTTTGGGAATGGTTTGGCCGCGAAATTTTAATATTCACCATTCTGGTTCATCTGATATCTGAAGGTCGCGCGACCTACGACCTTCATATCAGCTGACTTTATCAGCTGATTCGCGCAGCCATTTTGGGAATGGTTTGGCCGCGAAATTTTAATTTTCACCAAATCACCATTCACCATTCTGGTGACTGGTTCATCTTCATCTGATATCTGAAGATTCTGAAGGATGTTGCACATCTTTTCATTTTCTTTTTCAAGATAACAATCTTTTGTGCAATTTTTCTTTTTTTCCAATAGTAGGAATTTAAGAAAAGAGACATTTTACATTTTTACTCAGCTATAGGCTATTTATCAGTGTTGTAAGTTCTGCTCATATTGACATGAAATGCTTGTCAAGAGACCAGCAGGTGCCTTGAATTGGAAAAGATATGCAAAGAGATTTGTTGGCATTGCTATTGTAGGTGAACTAGCATCCTTGGGATTTACCTATTTTGTTTGGAATAAATTAAATACAGATCAAGGTAAGTCGGCATGTTCAGGTTATCATGTTCCTTGCACCTATGAGCATCCTTGTATTCCTTGCGAGTTGACATTCTGTTTGTAAAAGCAGCTTACCCTGAACGCGGCATGTTCAGGTTATCATGTTCCTTGCACCTATGAGCATCCTTGTATTGATTGCAAGTTGACATTCTGTTTGTAAAAGCAGCTTACAACGTAAGCGTTCGATAATATTTCTCATATTTACGGCAGAGTTTTATTCAGTAGATAATAAATTATAAAATCTAATCGTTGCGGGAGATCATTATTTAATGATAATACTGTGACGCGAAAACGAGAGGGGATTCCTTTGGCTTTTACGAGTATCTCGATCACCTATAAACTGAGCTTTTGTTTAAAATTTCCGAGCTTTAGACAGCTCGCTAGGATTTACCTTGTTCACTGCGGCATGTTCAGGTTATCATGTTCCTTGCACCTATGAGCATCCTTGTATTGATTGCAAGTTGACATTCTGTTTGTAAAAGCAGCTTACCCTGAACATTCAGTAGCCTGTTCCACAAAAGTACATAATTACAATAATTATTCAGAAGCCACAACAATGAAAAAAGAAAGCTCCTTTTTGTGTTTAACCTTACCCATTATAGAGTTGTAAAAAAGGCATTTGATTCAGTGAATCATGAACTGTTATTACAAGAACTTCATAAAATTGGAATTCATGGATCTGCAATGGATTGGTTTAAAAGCTATCTACATAATAGGACGAAGTACATAATTACAATAATTATTCAGAAGCCACAACAATGAAAAAAGAAAGCTCCTTTTTGTGTTTAACCTTACCCATTATAGAGTTAGGTTAAACACTGGTACTTAGTCTGGCTGGGGGACTTTAAGCAGGGAGTATAGGTACCAGCCTGAATTTTCCTTGCTAAAGAAATAGCAAAGCTTGAGTGCAAAGTGCATCCACTCGTAAAATTTGTAGCCTAAACCAAATGTCAGCCCAAAGCAATCACCCTAGTTGGAGCCGATTGAGAGGCTGATGAAAAATACCTACCCTATAATTATGTACTCAGGAAAAGGCAAAGAAAGCAATCACCCTAGTTGGAGCCGATTGAGAGGCTGATGAAAAATGCCTACCCTATATGTACTCAGGAAAAGGCAAAAGCAATCACCCTAGTTGGAGCCGATTGAGAGGCTGATGAAAAATGCCTACCCTATATGTACTCAGGAAAAGGCAAAGAAGAAGAAGTACCATAGTATCTTTACTACCTATGCAGTCAATCACTTACTCAAATGATTGTATTCCTTGTGTCTTTGTTTCTTTTCTAAAATCACAAATTTTTCTTGTGTTTTCAGAGGTCAGACTGTATGCTTACAAAAATTACAAGATTGTCTTAGATGGTAAGTAGATAAATTAACAAACGTAAAGGGGAAAAAATGTTCAGCTTTTTTTGTTTTTCAAAGTTTTATTATCTAGGTACTTTTTTCCACTAAAACCTTTTGATTTTACCTACTTACTTTATAATGTTCCAGCTAAAATATTAGGTACTTAGACTCCTACCTATGTAAATAGTACGTACCTCTTTCTCAATCTACATAGATCTCAAATATTAGGTACTTAGACTCCTACCTATGTAAATAGTACGTACCTCTTTCTCAATCTACATAGATCTCCGACTTTTAAAGTGGAGTAATAGGAAAAAGTTAATTCTCATGAACTCATACACAATAAAGGACGGACATGTACAAAGTGAATTCAATCATAAACATTCAAACAAACCACTCGTTTGTCGAGGGAGGGAGCTAAAATTTGCTTACAGCTCCTTGTTTTCTGTCAAATGTCACTTGGGCGCCCTTGGCTATGAAATATATATCTTGTAATACTAACATCATAAATATGGAATACACATGTAGACCACCATAAATATGAAATGAAACTCATTTCTCTCTGACAGCTCTGACCTTTGAGGACGAAAAAAAAAATCCTTAATTTTCTTTTTTTTTTTTTTTTTTTTTTTTTTTTTTTTTTTTGCAGGGTATTATATGATTGGTGAAAAACTGAGTGGCAGTACAGAACAAAGAGATACAGATTTAAGTGTCTGGAGGTCCCAGAACAAAATTTAATCTCAAGCATGTCACGGATGCTTGTTTTCATGACTCTTGGATCTATAGCCATCATGGGAGTGTATATGATGTTGGGTGCTCCTACTGGAGATGATCGTTATAAGGTGAGATACCTACTGTTTGTACAACAATTGAATGGAAGAAATTACCCACATTGATAAATTGCTCTACACGCTAACATCATAAATATGGAATACACATGTAGACCACCATAAATATGAAATGAAACTCATTTCTCTCTGACAGCTCTGACCTTTGAGGATGAAAAAAAAATCCGAGAAAATAAAATCATGGCAACCATAAGAAGAAAGCAATTCAATTTCTTTCCAGCCTTTGTGTTGATGACATACCTCATTTTTTTCCTCGGCTCTCGAAATTTTATTTTTTTAAATTGCCAAATATAAAATGCAACATTTTTCTTTCTTTTTTTCGATCTTGGCACTGGCACTCGGAGAAATGAAAAAAGTAGTGTAATTGATGTGGATATTCGTAACGCACATCGCTTACTTACAAAGTATAGGACGAGAAAATCCGTTATGATGGCTCTTCTAAGCTCTCTCTAAGACCAGTTTTCCAACTGAGAATTATTCGACTTTTTTAGTTTCAAAATTATAAAAGAGGGCCATACCCTTTTTTAGGACCCGACTAAAACCATTTTTACTTTTTTTCTTTCTTTCTTTTCATTTGCGTGAGGATGGCTACCTACTTTCAGGATATCGCGTTAACCTCATGCTACCCATTTGAGGCAATATTTACATCAACATTTCCTCCTTCCCTTCCCTTTTTTACCAAGTCTTCTTATTTAATATTCAGGTGTTACTTACAAAGTATAGGACGAGAAAATCCATTTTGATGGCTCTTCTAAGCTCCCTCTAAAGTTTTCCAACTGAGAATTATTCGACTTCTTTAGTTTTAAAATTATAAAAGAGGGCCATACCCTTTTTTAGGACCCGACTAAAACCATTTTTACTTTTTTTTTCTTTCTTTTCATTTGCGTCTTACTTACAAAGTATAGGACGAGAAAATCCATTTTGATGGCTCTTCTAAGCTCCCTCTAAAGTTTTCCAACTGAGAATTATTCGACTTTTTTTAGTTTTAAAATTATAAAAGAGGGCCATACCCTTTTTTAGGACCCGACTAAAACCATTTTTACTTTTTTTTCTTTCTTTCTTTTCATTTGCGTGAGGATGGCTACCTACTTTCAGGATATCACGTTAACCTCATGCTACCCATTTGAGGCACAGAAATATTTACATCAACATTTCCTCCTTTCCTTCCCTTTTTTACCAAGTCCTCTTATTTAATATTCAGGTCTTATCTTAAATCAGGTTAAAAAAATATAAGAAAAGCATTGTTGTCGAAAACGTCGAACCTTGTGTGTGCTGTTCCAATAAAAAGACTTTCCAAGTCAAGGCATCTTGCACACCTGTTCCATCCTTTTGACCGAACGAAGGGAGGACTTTTTATTAGGTACATGGTTTTTTTTTCAAGGGTGAACGGCAAGGACCAGCCAGATTGACGGCTGACGAAAAACGCCGACCCCGTCTGAACATAAAGACTTTCCAAGTCAAGGCATCTTGCACACCTGTTCCATCCTTTTGACCGAACGAAGGGAGGACTTTTTATTAGGTACATGGTTTTATTTTCAAGGGTGAACGGCAAGGACCAGCCAGATTGACGGCTGACGAAAAACGCCGACCCCGTCTGAACACGGGAAAAGGCGAAGAAGAAGATGGTTTTATTTTCAAACGGGCCTAAAGTCACTGTATATTGTATAACTGCCAAGGTCTTAAGTAACGGGAGTTTTACCTGAAGGTTTGTCCAAACATAGTCGACAGGCCGTCGCGTCGATCGATAGTCGGTCGACTTTGTGTGGACACACCTTTACAATTGACAACAAACTAGCAAGCTACCTACCTGCCAATTAACCTTGGCCACATCTGCAGTGGTGTCGGGAAAAGAGTAGCACCACGCGATTGCCTATCCGAATACTAACCACGCTCAACTTTGCTTAAATTTAGTGATCTGTGGTATGTAGATGTACCTACTATCCGAATACTAACCACGCTCAACTTTGCTTAAATTTAGTGATCTGTGGTATGTAGATGTACCTATGTACACTTGTACAGTTGTACCTACACCTGGTACACGAGGTACATAGATGTACCTATGAAACACATAATAGGTAGGTACATTAGACCTTGTTTAGACTGCGGGGAGTAAAGGGATGTTCAGTCTCATTGCGGCAGTATAAACAAGGTATTTTCTATTCTATTTTCTCTGCTTTGACAAAAATATCCATAAAATTGATCTAAAGGGACTGTTCAGTCTCATTGCGGCAGTATAAACAAGGTATTTTCTATTCTATTTTCTCTGCTTTGACAAAAGTATCCATAAAATTTAAAATTGATCCCTAATGTTCCTTATTGTGAACTGAAGATGTTCGCCAGGACTGGAAATCTGTAAGATGAAAATTAGCATACATATTATTTGCTGCCACTTTGTGACATCACTACCAGAGGGATCTCCCACCTCTCTCCTTAGATGAAAATTAGCATACATATTATTTGCTGCCACTTTGTGACATCACTACCAGAGGGATCTCCCACCTCTCTCCTTTCTCTCTCTCTCTCTCTATTTTATCTCTTGTGTTTATCTTGCCACTATCATTTCTCGTTATCACTTCGCTTCTGTTCAGTATAGTATCTACTATTCTGCTATTGTTTTCTCACACTTCGGGTATCCTTTCATGATCTTCTGTGTTTAATGTGGTATTTAACCCCTTGCCCTGCTCTCATATGGTTGGTTTTTCATCTCTTTTGCTCAAAGGGAGTTTTTTTTTAGCTCCTAGGTAGGACCTAGGAGTCCTTGGTGTTTGTAGACCTTGAAATTGCTTTTAATCCATAGAATACCAGTCTACCTTTCAAGTATCTTTCTCTCTTTGTTTCCCTATCTCTCTCTCTTTCTCTCTCTTTCCATACATTTCACCGTGCACGTCACATAATGACGTAAGTGAATTTTATCAAATTTTACAGGGGATGAAAAAACTGGTTTATGACTAGATTATTATTTTTTTTTTTAATGAAACCAGAACACATTTTAAAGTTTGGTAAATTTATTAAATTCAATCAAAATAATATCTAGGCACATCACAAACTGGCGTAAGTGAGTATACGTCTGTTATCTGTTTCATTCGTTCAAAAATACAATATAATCACATACGCCCCATAGTAAATATTTCGATATCTCTGAAAGGAATAATAACTCACTTACGCCACTTTGTGACAAGATAGAGCATGTTTTTTTTACGTATAGTGCATTCAAAAACTCAAATTGGCGATTTGATGTGTATAGAGGTAGATATTTGAATTTCTCTTTAATTAAATTCCTTTTGTTGATATCTAGGTACCTGATATTTGGGTATATGTAGATACTTTTAATATATTGATTAACTAATAAAATTATTAACATTCACATTCTTAAAATGGTAACATTTCTCGTATTACTTACGTTATTTGCATTACATAAGTAGGTACCTACTATTGAATCTAGACAGTAATTGAAGAAACTGATCGGAAAAACATGTAAAATGGAAAAATAACAACATTATCTTATTGAACTTTTTAATAAAAAATTAACAACTGTTACAGTTATAGATAGGTACCTTTGTTAAAATTCTTGTTTGATTAACTAATAAAATTATTAACATTCACATTCTTAAAATGGTAACATTTCTCGTATTACTTACGTTATTTGCATTACATAAGTAGGAAAGTAGGTACCTACTATTGAATCTAGACAGTAATGGGATCATTATCAAAGAAGGAAATGACCTTTCAAAAACCAAAAGCCCCTTAGGAAATGCCTTCAAAGCTGTTGAAAATATCGCAAGGGAAAGAAAACTAATATGGATCATTATCAAAGAAGGAAATGACCTTTCAAAAGCCAAAAGCCCCTTAGGAAATGCCTTCAAAGCTGTTGAAAATATCGCAAGGGAAAGAAAAATAATATTCGGTTTGGTTCGGTTTTCATCGTTAATATTTTCCTTATCTAGTACAACTTTCATAAAGCTCATTTTTCTCTCACCACTTTCCTTGCACAAACTTTGGTGTAAAATCTTACTGTCGTTTTCTCGTTTTTCGTTCGCGTAAAATTTACGCCTTTTTCGCGTATTTTAATTTTATTCAGTGTAAAAATAAAACTTTTTTTTAATGTGAATTATTATTAATTATTATTTTATTTTATTTTTTTTTTTTTAATGAAACCAGAACACATTTTAAAAGTTTGGTAAATTTATTAAATTCAACCAAAATAATATCTAGGCACATCACAAACTGGCGTAAGTGAGCAACTGAGCATACGTCTGTTATCTGTTTCATTCGTTCAAAAATACAATATAATCACATCATAGTAAATATTTCGATATCTCTGAAAGGAATAATAACTCACTTACGCCACTTTGTGACAAGATAGAGCATGTTTTTTTACGTACCTATAGTGCATTCAAAAACTCAAATTTGAAAAAATGTCACTTACGTCATTATGTGACTGATACCATAGATTAGGTAAACAATAGCTAACATTGTGTGGAAATAGATTGGAAAAAGAAATCTCTTAAAATAGCATTTTTCCCTCAGCGCCCTCAGAATAATCGTTGTCGTAAAATTTTATTGTTATTTTTAGAATATTAGTTTTCGGAAAAGATTAGGTCTACCTCTTCTGAAGATTAGTGAAAAAGGCATGGAAAAGGCTGTACCTAAGTTACCCACACAGTGTGAAGAACTGGCCAAAAATAGAACCTACCTAATACCTACCTATTAAAAGGAAATTCTTACAAATGTCCATAACAGCCTATCTACTTACAGATAGAAAGGTACGACTTTTGAATAGAAAAAAACTATAGCATTATGTGATGTGCACGGCGATTTGATGTGTAGAGGTAGATATTTGTAGTATTTCTCTTTAATTAAATTCATTTCGTTGATATCTAGGTACCTGATATTTGGGTATAGATAACTTTTAATATACGTAACTACGGGAATCGAATTCGCAAGGACAAAAAGAAAACGGGGATCGAATTCAATTTCCAATAAATTAGTGAAAAAGGCATGGAAAAGGCTGTACCTAAGTTACCCACACAGTGTGAAGAACTGGCCAAAAATAGAACCTACCTAATACCTATTAAAAAAAATTCTTTCAAATGTCCATAACAGCACATTTTAAAAGTTTGGTAAATTTATTAAAGTCAACAAAAATACTATAGGCACATTACAAACTGGCGTAAGTGAGCAATGAGCATACGTCTGTTACCTATCTGTTTCATTCGTTCAAAAATACAATTTAATCACATCATAGTAAATATTTCGATGTCTCTGAAAGGAATAATAGGTAACTCACTTACGCCACTTTGTGACAAGATAGAGCATGTTTTTTTACGTACCTACCTATAGTGCATTCAAAAACTCGAATTTGAAAAAATGTCACTTACGTCATTATGTGATGTATGCTAGAATAGCTAATAGCTCTCCGGTCCGTTGGCTACTTTTGACTTTTTATAGAACAGGCTGAGGAAATCGGTAAGGCTCAGACGCTCAGACTAGGTAGGTAAGTAGATATGTACGTATGTATATGAGGAGGAAAATGTAAGTTTGAGTACCTAGGTAGGTACCTAATAGTGATGACTCGTAATGAGTAATGAGACAATTATTACATTGGTCTAGGTATGCTAGAATAGCTAATAGCTCTCCGGTCCGTTGGCTACTTTTGACTTTTTATAGAACAGGCTGAGGAAATCGGTAAGGCTCAGACTAGGTAGGTAAGTAGGTATGTACGTATGTATATGAGGAGGAAAATGTAAGTTTGAGTACCTAGGTAGGTACCTAATAGTGATCGTAATGAGTACCTAATGAGACAATTATTACATTGGTCTATTTTTACTCGAACGTTCTAAAAAGGTACAAAATTCGGTGACCTCGTAAACTCTGAAAATTGTCCAAAAAAGGATCCTGAATTGCTCTTCCAGGATCCTGCTGAATTACTCTAAAAAGTCATATAAAAGACAATGATCGTCCATATAGTACCTAAGAGTTCTAAAGTATAATGATACCATAGATTAGGTAAACAATAGCTAACATTGTGTGGAAATAGATTGGAAAAAGAAATCTCTTAAAATAGCATTTTTGGATCCTGAATTGCTCTTCCAGGATCCTGCTGAATTACTCTAAAAAGTCATATAAAAGACAATGATCGTCCATATAGTACCTAAGAGTGCTGAGATATAATGATACCATAGATTAGGTAAACAATAGCTAACATTGTCTGGAAATAGATTGGAAAAAGAAATCTCTTAAAATAGCATTTTTCCCTCAGCGCCCTCACAATAATCGTTGTCGTAAAATTTTATTGTTATTTTTAGAATATTAGTTTTCGGAAAAGATTAGGTCTACCTCTTCTGAAAAGTAGGCAATTTTTGTAATATTCTGAGGCTTATCCCCCTCTTGTATGATATTAGGGCAAATTGGCAGGTTGAGAGAAGTAGGTTTTCTCTACATTACCTTTAGTTCAGCTACTTGGTACTGTGGATTTTCGAAAAACTGTTACCTTTCACAGTACCTACACATTTTTTTCTATGTGAAGATCACGTGCAAAAACGGAACTTTTTTCCCCCTGGCAAATTGGCAATGCTCAATAACTACCTGAACAGCTCTTTTTTTTTCTTGTACCTTAGGACTCTATTCTTTTCGTTAGGTAGGTATGATGGAATGAGTAACACAGGTATACCTAGGTACTTTATGAAAATTTCTTTCTAGTGTAGGTCATTATACTTGAGTAATTATTGTATTCAATCATTTTTGGGGTGTTATAATAGCGACATTAAGTACCTTTAGATACCTAAACACCCTCATAAGGTACCGGTCTACTTATTAAAAATACAAATAATTTATTATTACATTCAGAGAATAAAGTTTTTCCCCTTCATGTGAATTTTTTACATCTACATTATACTCATATTTATGAAAGTTTGTGATATGCACGCACCATAAGGCCAATACATAAAAGCTCCTTATCGGATTTAGGCGCTTTTTTGAAATTTGAAAGAAATGCGTGTGATATGGGTTCTGACCTAAATAGGTAGGCACTAAAAAATTGAAGTTTTTTCCCCTTCAGTAGGTATTTTTTAACGGGTCATTTATTTATTTTCTTCTTCTCTACCTATACAATCTTTTCAATGTGGGTAGGTAGATTCTTATCCATTTAGTATTTCCAAAAATCAAAGTAGGTAAGTAGGTAGCAGGTTTCTAACATACATTGTAGGTAATATCGGTATACATTCAGGAATTAAGGAGCGCGGTAGCGCTCCGCCCCGCCAAGTCAAGATTCTTATTTTTTTTTTTTTCGCAGAAACTAAGAGACCAAGGCTTTTAGAATCAACATTTTAGAATTTTAGAATCAACAAAATGAAATTGTATCCTAATGAGTTCATTTTCCTTACTGTGCATGGTTAAAAAGTTAAAATAGTTACGCAGGAATTAAACAAAAAGATAGAAGAAACTGATCGGAAAAACATGTAAAATGGAAAAATAACAACATTATCTTATTGAACTTTTTAATAAAAAATTAACAACTGTTACATGTCGTGTTGATTCAGAGGTGAGTCGAATTTACATACCTACAATATCAATGAACTCTTACAAATTTGCATTTTGTTGGTTACGACCCTATCACGATATAATCGCATTCTAAGAAGAATAAATATGTAGGTACCTTCCATAATGCCCTCTATACATTTATAAAGAAGTACTTACAACCTATGTAGATGTAGGTCATAAATAATTTTGTTATAAAAGGTATTAGATAGAATTCATTAGGTCGCAGATGACTCAAGAACTATAGGAAGGTATGGAGAGGGAAAAACCTTAAATTTAAGAGTGGGAAAACTGAAATGTAAGTAGGTAGGTACCTAAGTAAAATCCAAAGCCGAAAAAACTTTGACTCCACCAAGAATTGATCCCAGGTAGGTACATCGACGCGCAAGACTGGTATGATGAGTACTCATACCTAAGTACCTAATGGTATCTTCCTATACGTTTCCCTATTGTTTTCCATATCTCCCCTTCTCAGAATACACACTCTGTTCTTATGCCTAGTCTCCCATGTTATAATCCTCATTGTTAATGTATCTACCTACTACCTAAAGTGTATACCTAGTATCTAGTGTGTCCTAAAGATCTCTCCCTCTTCTTCAGAGTTCCCTCCCCATTCGAAAGTCTCCCTCCTCTTGCCCTCTTGAAATCCCTTTCTTCTGTCTCTTAAAATCCCTTTCTCTCCCTTATTATAGTCTTTCTCTTTCCCTTGTCTTCCTCCCTTTCTCATTCTCTCTCTTGAAATTTCCCTCTCCAATTTATACCTCTCTCCCTTCCCCTGCTTCAACCTCCCTCCCATCTGTCCCTTTCCATCCTTAAAATCGACTCCCTCCGTTGCTCATTTCAAAATTTCACTAAAATCCGCCCCGGGCGGGAATCGAACCCGCGGCCTAGCGCTTACAAGGCAGACGCACTACCAACTAAGCTAACTAGGCTGGCATTCGAAATCGAAAATAAAAATAAATACGAACATTTTTCAAAATTTTCGCGCGACCTACGACCTTCATATCAGCTGACTTTATCAGCTGATTCGCGCAGCCATTTTGGGAATGGTTTGGCCGCGAAATTTTAATATTCACCATGGACATTCTGGTTCATCTGATATCTGAAGGCGTAAGCGTTCGATAATATTTCTCATATTTACGGCAGAGTTTTATTCAGTAGATAATAAATTATAAAATCTAATCGTTGCGGGAGATCGTTATTTAATGATAATACTGTGACGCGAAAACGAGAGGGGATTCCTTTGGCTTTTATCTCAATCACCTATAAACTGAGCTTTTGTTTAAAATTTCCGAGCTTTAGACAGCTCGCTAGGATTTACCTTGTTCACTATCAGTCAGTCATTATTAAAATGAGGGGATAAGAGCTTTTCAAATACCGATGCGGAGCTTTTTTTAGGAGGATCAATCCATTGATTGGAAAATGATAAATATTAGGTACTTAGACTCCTACCTATGTAAATAGTACGTACCTCTTTCTCAATCTACATAGATCTACGACTTTTAAAGTGGAGTAGGAAAAAGTTAATTCTCATGAACTCATACACAATAAATGACGGACATGTACAAAGTGAATTCAATCATAAACATTCAAACAAACCACTCGTTTGTCGAGGGAGGGAGCTAAAATTTGCTTACAGCTCCTTGTTGGAATATTCACTTCTTGACCTAAACTAATGTTCTCGTTTTCCATTTTAAATTTAAGTTCATGAATTTTTTAAAAAGTCCTTTGGAAAAATAAATAATGTATCAAAAATTATATCAAACACAGTACCTATTTTCTAATTATTTGCTCAGCACTTTATCAAGTGTTTACCACAAAAAGAAACTACCTACCTAGACTATGACTGTATTGTATGTAACTTTCAGACTAAATACTATGAAAATTGAAAAGTTGTGCCAGCTATTTAATTCCAGCTGCTTCTTTCAACACATCATTGAACGTTTTCTTTTTGTTTGGATTGTCTGGTGAAGTAAATGTCTTTGCAGGCACTGACTGAAAAAAGAAAAATTATTGATGTAATAAGCATGACTAATACTGCAGGAGGGGAAGAGTCTCTCTGGAATATTCACTTCTTGACCTAAACTAATGTTCTCGTTTTCCATTTTAAATTTAAGTTCATGAATTTTTTAAAAAGTCCTTTGGAAAAATAAATAATGTATCAAAAATAATATCAAACACAGTACCTATTTTCTAATTATTTGCTCAGCACTTTATCAAGTGTTTACCACTAAAAGAAACTACCTACACTATTCAAGATGCACTTGACATTTTGCATATTTAATTTGTATGGTTCCAAATGTGAGATTTGTTCTCAATTTGTTATCTCAACAGTACCTGATGGCTTATCAGTTATCACATTGGATCAAGGCTAAAACAATAAAAGACACAACACAAGTGAAATATTGTGAATACTTTCAAGAATAGCTATTTGATTCTTATCTTTGAAATTTGATGAAAAAGAGGAAAAGGTAAAGAAACAAGTTCAAATTAATAAAGAAGTTCTAACATAATTTTTCCCTTCAAATAAAATAGAAAGTAAAATAAAAATATTTTTTTAGGACTTTTTAAAAAATTCATGAACTTAAATTTAAAATGGAAAACGAGAACATTAGTTTAGGTCAAGAAGTGAATATTCCAGAGAGACTTTTAAAAAGAGAACAAGAAAGGATATCAGCAATTGAAAAACGACAAGAAAAGAAAGGAGATAAAGAACATGATGGTTTCAGTAACATGTTCAATGAAAATTATGACAAGATCAAAGGAATGATAAATGAAATTGATGTTGACCCCAATAGTGGCAGTGTTAACAAAGAAGAACTGAAGGAGAAGTTTGCGGATATAAACAAGCAAATACTTTTATTGAATCATGTCATAGTGGATGCGAAGATATTCCTTACATCCTATGACATGAAAATCTACAATAACAAGCTGCAAGAACTGACTGAACAATGCAACATATTGGAAACGAAACTTTTACCTAGGAAAAAATTTGGATTCAAGAAAGTAGACAAAGTAAAACTCGGGGGACAAGGAGATAAAACTGATGAGGCTGAGAAAAAAATTCTACCTAAAGATGATGTCGATTTTGTGAAACCCCGTCAGCATGAGGAAGAAACGTACATCGGATTCTACAACAGAAGCAATGAAACTTTGGAGCTTCCATCTGAAGATGTCCATAAGAAACCTGTATCCTTGAGTAATATAGACTCTTGTGTTGTCAAAGTAAATGGCAATGCGAGCACTATACACTTGAATAATATCAAGAACTCTCAAATATTCTTGGGTCCTGTGAGCAATTCTGTGTTCATTGATAATTGTACTGACAGTACTCTGTACTTGGCATGTCATCAACTACGCATGCATACTAGTCACAAGTGTAGTGTTTATCTTCATGTTACTAGTAGACCTATCATAGAACATTGTAAGAATATCGGTTTTGCTCCTGCTGTCAATATTGACCCGGTATTGCTTCAATTGTCATCAACTACGCATGCATACTAGTCACAAGTGTAGTGTTTATCTTCATGTTACTAGTAGACCTATCATAGAACATTGTAAGAATATTGGTTTTGCTCCTGCTGTCAATATTGACCCGGTATTGCTTCAATCGGCTGGTTTAGATGAGGGAACTAATCATTGGAATGAGGTAGATGATTTCAACTGGTTGTCTGTTGAAGAGAAATCCCCAAACTGGTATGTTATAGAAGAAACTGATCGGAAAAACATGTAAAATGGAAAAATAACAACATTATCTTATTGAACTTTTTAATAAAAAATTAACAACTGTTACAGTTATAGATAGGTACCTTTGTTAAAATTCTTGTTTGATTAACTAATAAAATTATTAACATTCACATTCTTAAAATGGTAACATTTCTCGTATTACTTACGTTATTTGCATTACATAAGTAGGTACCTACTATTGAATCTAGACAGTAATTGGATCATTATCAAAGAAGGAAATGACCTTTCAAAAGCCAAAAGCCCCTTAGGAAATGCCTTCAAAGCTGTTGAAAATATCGCAAGGGAAAGAAAACTAATATTCGGTTTGGTTCGGTTTTCATCGTTAATATTTTCCTTATCTAGTACAACTTTCATAAAGCTCATTTTTCTCTCACCACTTTCCTTGCACAAACTTTGGTGTAAAATCTTACTGTCGTTTTCTCGTTTTTCGTTCGCGTAATATTTACGCCTTTTTCGCGTATTTTAATTTTATTCAGTGTAAAAATAAAACTTTTTTTTAATGTGATTAATTGAAATAGATTTTTTAATTGATAATTAATTTTCTGGTTTTATAGGTCGTTACCTAAGTAATGTTGAATAAATTCAATGTAAAATTTTTATTAATGCTTTAAATTTTAATTTAACTTGGCGGGGCGGAGCGCTGCCGCGCTGCTTTATTTTTTTACTGAATAGAACCAAACTGTATGTAAAAATCTTCCCGGCCTGTATTATTTAATCTGAGTGTTTTCAACCACCCAAATTGTACCTTTAATGTGATTAATTGAAATAGATTTTTTAATTGATAATTAATTTTCTGGTTTTATAGGTCGTTACCTAAGTAATGTTGAATAAATTAATTTTAATTTAACTTGGCGGGGCGGAGCGCTGCCGCGCTGCTTTATTTTTTTACTGAATAGAACCAAACTGTATTTAAAAATCTTCCCGGCCTGTATTATTTAATCTGAGTATTTTCAACCACCCAAATTGTACTTCTAACTATTAATGGTCATAAAGGATTAGTAATTTCAAAGTGATGCCTTTCAAGCACGGGACATTTATCGTTTGATTCTACGAAATATGTCGTGTTGATTCAGAGGTGAGTCGAATTTACATACCTACAATATCAATGAACTCTTACAAATTTGCATTTTGTTGGTTACGACCCCATCACGATATAATCGCATTCTAAGAAGAATAAATATGTAGCTACCGTTAAACTGTGATACCCACTGATGATAGCTGGTCCTTACTTTACTCCAGCTATTAGTCACTAGCTAACTGATGAAGATAAATAATCAGCTAATTGTATTACAAAATTAAAATCCAAAGCCGAAAAAACTTTGACTCCACCAAGAATTGATCCCAGGTAGGTACATCGACGCGCAAGACTGGTATGATGAGTACCATAAATAATTTTGTTATAAAAGGTATTAAATAGAATTCATTAGGTCGCAGATGACTCAAAAACTATAGGAAGGTATGGAGAGGGCAAGACCTTAAATTTAAGACTGGGAAAACTGAAATGTAAGTAGGTAGGTACCTAAGTACCTAATGGTATCTTCCTATATGTTTCCCTATTGTTTTCCATATCTCCCCTTCTCAGAATACACACTCTGTTCTTATGCCTGGTCTCTCATGTTATAATCCTCATTGTTAATGTATCTACCTACTACCTAAAGTGTATACCTAGTATCTAGTGTGTCCTAAAGATCTCTCCCTCTTCTTTAGAGTTCCCTCCCCATTCGAAAGTCTCCCTCCTCTTGCCCTCTTAATTGAAATTCCTTTCTTCTGTCTCTTAAAATCCCTTTCTCTCCCTTATTATAGTCTTTCTCTTTCCCTTTTGAGTACTCATCAGTTACTAAAGTTACCTTTGTCAGATTTTATTTTATCTTGACCTGAGGTAGGTACTCCTTTTAATTACATACCTACTTGTCGATGTCGGGTTAGTACAATACAGAAAATTCCACAATTATTCAAGTCTAGAGTTTCAATGCCAAACCATTTTTGTGTAGGTACAAGAGAAATCCCTCTTGAAACTATTTGAAGGGCCTTGGGGAGAAAGATAGAACCCCTTTGGAATAATGAGAAACGGGAAAACACAAAAGAAGGGGAAAATAAGTAAAAGATGGAAAAAATCCCCAGACTCCTTATACCTCCAGCTCCATTGAGGTACTTTAAAAACGTGAAAAATATTACTGCTTTCTCTCTTTTTCCACGTCTTGTCGACAGCTTAATGATGTTTTCATTGTTCTTGTAATATTATGTTTCCCTCATGTTGGTGGTGGTGTACCACTATACCTCAACCTTTACCCTCGCCCTTGTTAGTACCCACTTGTTATTGCTCATTAAATTTTATGTGTTGACAATATGGCGGGCGGGATGCTCACATTTGCGGTGAATTTTACGAGACTGCCACACCGAGATTATTAGAAATGAGTTTCAGATAGAATCTTCTGCTCTGACAAGCCTGATTTTTTGAAGGGCGGATACTGGATTGGATAGGATGGATACCTAGTCCCCCCCCCCATATTTTCTTCTGTTATTTACTGCTCCAAGTCATTAAGGAGAGCGCTAAACTTGTTCAAATACACTGACCAGGAGAAATCGCCACTCCATATTTTCGTCCCTGAAGCCTAATATATCGTCCGTAAGCGTTTTCCCTCTCCAATTTATACCTCTCTCCCTTCCCCTGCTTCAACCTCCCTCCCATCTGTCCCTTTTCATCCTTAAAATCGACTCCCTCCGTTGCTCATTTCAAAATTTCATCCTCATAGCTTATAGATAGTATTAGTCCTATACAATATGGGATATAGACAGGTAGGCTCATTGTAACTGATACTCCTGCTTTTAAACATGAGTGTTCCCTACATTTTGTTGATATTTACCCAGTGAGAAGGCTCATTGTAACTGATACTCCTGCTTTTAAACATGAGTGTTCCCTACATTTTGTTGATATTTACCCAGTGAGAGAGAGAGAGAGAGAGAGGACTCTATCCCTCCTATCTTTTGAACAAAGACTTTCAGCCAAGCTTTCAGTAAGTTTGTTTTCTAAAAGCTCTCCAAATAATCTCTACGTCACACATCCAATGTCAATATGGGAACGTCTTATCAACTCCATCTCTCCCTCTCCTCGACTCTATCTTACTCACTCCCTATCTCCCTCTCCTTATCTCCGTATTCCTCTTACAATCTTTCTCTGATTCCCTCATTCCCTTGCTTTCTTGAATTCTCTATAAACATTTCAGCAAAATACCGACAGACAAAAGTAAAATTTTGCCAGCCTAGATAAGAGATCCGTTGCGTTGTTACAGTTCGAAGACCTCCGTTGTTTCAGTTCCCTCGTTCAAACCTCTTCAAAAACAGAATTCATCTGTTATGCTAACAGATTTCATGAGGGTTGCATGAATTTGTGATGCTCCAAAAAAAGGGAATTTTCTAACACGCGTATGCATACCCAAAAGTTTCCGTGTAGAACTTGTTCAATCCGAGAAAATAAAATCATGGCAACCATAAGAAGAAAGCAATTCAATTTCTTTCCAGCCTTTGTGTTGATGACATACCTCATTTTTCCTCGGCTCTCGGGCTTTCGAAATTTTATTTTTTTAAATTGCCAAATATAAAATGCAACATTTTTCTTTCTTTTTTTTTCGAAGTTGGCACTGGCACTCGGAGAAATGAAAGAAGTAGTGTAATTGATGTGGATATTCGTAACGCACATCGCTTACTTACAAGTAAGTTTGTTTTCTAAAAGCTCTCCAAATAATCTCTACGTCACACATCCAATGTCAATATGGGAACGTCTTATCAACTCCATCTCTCTCCCTCTCCTCGACTCTATCTTACTCACTCCCTATCTCCCTCTCCTTATCTCCGTATTCCTCTTACAATCTTTCTCTGATTCCCTCATTCCCTTGCTTTCTTGAATTCTCTATAAACATTTCAGCAAAATACCGACAGGCAAAAGTAAAATTTTGCCAGCCCAGATAAGAGATCCGTTGCGTTGTTACAGTTCGAAGACCTCCGTTGTTACAGTTCCCTCGTTCAAACCTCTTCAAAGACCTCTGATTCCCTCATTCCCTTGCTTTCTTGAATTCTCTATAAACATTTCAGCAAAATACCGACAGGCAAAAGTAAAATTTTGCCAGCCTAGATAAGAGATCCGTTGCATTGTTACAGTTCGAAGACCTCCGTTGTTACAGTTCCCTCGTTCAAACCTCTTCAAAGAAAGATTACATCTGTTATGCTAACAGATTTCATGAGGGTTGCATGAATTTGTGATGCTCCAAAAAAAGGGAATTTTCTAACACGCCTATGCATACCCAAAAGTTCCCGTGTAGAAATTGTTGGATATGGGACTTTTCTATTACGCTCCGTGAGTAGCGCACATTAAAAATTCATAAAAGTGAGAAAGTCTTTTGGGTTTTTATTCCACCTGAATTTTTTCCCTCCTCCTCATGGATAATAACTTTACTGGTATTTCCCCTTCTTCTTACGCTCCGTGAGTAGCGCACATTAAAAATTCATAAAAGTGAGAAAGTCTTTTGGGTTTTTATTCCACCTGAATTTTTTCCCTCCTCATGGATAATAACTTTACAGGTATTTCCCCTTCTTTCGTTTATCTCTCCCCTTCTCCGTTCTTCACATTTAACTTTCCTTCCTTTTAGCAGCTTTATTGCTCATCTGCAGGGCACTAATAATTTCCGCCTTGAAAGGCAGATAAATATATGTAGGTAAAAGATACATTGATAGTAAGCATGTTTATTAGACATTATCTACTCTAACATCTATCAGGCATCTGAGGCACCTAAAAGTAATTAGGTTCACATTTAACTTTCCTTCCTTTTAGCAGCTTTATTGCTCATCTGCAGGGCACTAATAATTTCCGCCTTGAAAGGCAGATAAATATAGGTAAAAGATACATAGATAGTAAGCATGTTTATTAGACATCATCTACTCTAACATCTATCAGGCATCTGAGGCACCTAAAAGTAATTAGGTATAGGTACCTAAAATTGATGGTTTCTTTAATCAGGCAGGTATCTATCCACAGATAAGTAAGGCAGGTAACTAATAATTAATGATAATATTATAACAAATGGTGATTTTCCACTTTTCACACATGAAAATTCCTACATGACCTTTGTGAACTTTCGTTGCTTTTCGACTCTTTTCTCAGCTCAAAATTCGCTCCCCTCCCCTCGCTGGAACTTTTAGCAATAAATAAGTTTTTCTTGGATAAATATAAATTATTCAGATTTTGTTTAACCAAACTTTTTGGTATTAAATTTTTTTTCTTCAGTTTTTTTTTAGCTTCATATTTCACCCTCCTTTTAAGTTTGCTTAAGTAGGTGTATATTTCACAAACGGCAGAAACTTTGAGGAAATGTAGGGGACAATCTTTTAGTAATAGGTTGAACTCTTTAGCTTCATATTTCACCCTCCTTTTAAGTTTGCTTAAGTAGGTGTATATTTCACAAACGGCAGAAACTTTGAGGAAATGTAGGGGAGTTAGGGGACAATCTTTTAGTAATAGGTTGAACTACTATCCGAATACTAACCACGCTCAACTTTGCTTAAATTTAGTGATCTGTGGTATGTAGATGTACCTATGTACACTTGTACAGTTGTACACCTGGTACACGAGGTACATAGATGTACCTATGAAACACATAATAGGTACCGGTTGAACTAGATCCGCATGGCTTTAATTTATTTTTATTTTTTCAGGGGACCTTGGGGAATCTTGTTTTAAAGTTTATTCAAATGCTTTCTAATTTCACTTGAAATTTTTAAAAAATAAATAATAAATAAAGGGGATTTCGCTAAGAAAAAGAATCGTTAACCTATTACGTCGTACCTACCTAGGTGAAGGAAAGCCTATGAGAAAACACTGCAGTTTGTCGATTTGATTCATTTCAAGTTTGCACCACGCGATTGCCTATCCGAATACTAACCACGCTCAACTTTGCTTAAATTTAGTGATCTGTGGTATGTAGATGTACCTATGTACAGTGTTGTACACCTGGTACACGAGGTACATAGATGTACCTATGAAACACATAATAGGAAGTTTGCGTTCTACTTTGCTAATTAGATTTAAGTCTATTGTCCTCCTTACGTTTTCAAAACAACGAGGAAGTTTGCGTTCTACTTTGCTAATTAGATTTAAGTCTATTGTCCTCCTTACGTTTTCAAAACAACGAGGTTTAGAAAAGACAATTGAACTTTTTTATTCAATTTCTGACTGAAGCCCTAAAAGTTTAATTTTCTACGGAAAAAAAAATCACCCTCAAAAATAAATGTCCTAAATACTCTCATCCCCTTCAATACCAATGGAGTGAAATGACGAATTACCAAAATTGTAGATAGATACCTCTATGTATTATAACAACAACGAGGTTTAGAAAAGACAATTGAATTTTTTTATTCAATTTCTGACTGAAGCCTTAGAAGTTTAATTTTCTACGGAAAAAAAAAATCACCCTCGAAAATAAATGTCCTAAATACTCTCATCCCCTTCAATACCCATGGAGTGAAATGACGAATTGCCAAAATTGTAGATAGATACCTCTATGTATTATAACATATAAGTAGATTAAGGAGCGCAGTAGCGCTCCGCCCCGCCAAGTCATCATAGTTATGTAAAGAAATAAGTAGGTACAAATTAACAGAGTAGGTGAGTTGTGACGTTGTAGGTAGATTAACTTCGCCATTCAAGAGAAAGTTTTATGCCTGCGAAGTCTATGCCAGTTCAAAACAAAATTGGCCTGCCTAGTTGCATTACCTACTTTTATGTTTAAGCGAAATACTGAACATGGTGTAATACCTATAGGTACCCAACTGTAGGTAGGTATAGATAACCTGTGTTATGCTAGGTAGCTACCTTGTGTTATTTTAGGGGCCTATTTTCCATTCTCTCTCTCTCTCTATTTTATCTCTTGTGTTTATCTTGCCACTATCATTTCTCGTTATCACTTCGCTTCTGTTCAGTATAGTATCTAGGTACTATACTGCTATTGTTTTCTCACACTTCGGATATCCTTTCATGATCTTCTGTGTTTAATGTGGTATCTAACCCCTGGCCCTGCTCTCATATGGTTGGTTTTTCATCTCTTTTGCTCAAAGGGAGTTTTTTTTAGCTCCTAGGTAGGACCTAGGAGTCCTTGGTGTTTGTAGACCTTGAAATTGCTTTGAATCCATAGAATACCAGTCTACCTTTCAAGTATCTTTCTCTCTTTCAAATCAAGAATAATAATAATAATAGATAATAATAATAAACTGAATATTAAACAAATTAGGTAGGTACATATAGGTACTGATATTCTCTAATCACGATCGAATAAACTACGGGCTAAAAAATTCCCGGAGGGACGGACCCAGCTTGTTTTTCCTGCTTTCAATAGGTTATTGTTTTCCTTAATATTCATATTTTCCTCATTTGAAATTATCAGAGCTGAAAGGAAACCTCTCTCTATTGCAGGAGGTTTGGGGGGCAACACCATTCCCCTACATTAACACGTCAAGAAATTCATTTCCATAATTTATTTCCTGATTAGAAACTTGTTATCTGCCTTTTTTTCCTTATTTACGAAGAATACAATTTTGCCCTTCTCTCACCTTTAATCGCTTCGTACTGAAACAGGTGGTATGAATTATGTTGTATCTTACCCTTGTCATCAATCCTCCTTGAATAAACATACATTTATGTAACATAACTTTTTCTACATATAGGTTACGAGTAGGCATACCCAAAAGTTCCCGTGTAGAAATTGTTGGATATGGGACTTTTCTATTACGCTCCGTGAGTAGCGCACATTAAAAATTCATAAACGTGAGAAAGTCTTTTGGGTTTTTATTCCACCTGAAATTTTTCCCTCCTCATGGATAATAACTTTACAGGTATTTCCCCTTCTTTCGTTTATCTCTCCCCTTCACCGTTCTTCACATTGAACTTTCCTTCCTTTTAGCAGCTTTATTGCTCATCTGCAGGGCACTAATAATTTCCGCCTTGAAAGGCAGATAAATATATGTATGTTGTATCTTACCCTTGTCATCAATCCTCCTTGAATAAACATACATTTATGTAACATAACTTTTTCTACATATAGGTTACGAGTATATTTGTCATTATGAATAGCCAGGATATAAGTAAACATGGTTAACTAAATATTATCAACTCCTGTTAAACATCAAGCTATTGAATGTTTCAGCCTTGATAAATATTACAAGAAGGAAAAGTGGAATACGATAAATTAATGTGGGTGTCAGTATAAATGTAATTGAGGAGCTGGGTGCAAAAAGGGCAATAAATGAAAATCATCAAACGGAGATATTTAACTTTAAAGTTTTCAATTTTTCATCAAAATCCTTGAAAAGTATGTTTACAAAAAACACTGTAACTCATCGAAAAAAAAAAAGTTATCACTGCAGTTCAAACGCTGGAAGATAGAGCGCACCACGTTCCCTCATCGAAAAAAAAAAAGTTATCACTGCAGTTCAAACGCTGGAAGATAGAGCGCACCACGTTCTATTCAAAAAACCGTTTAAGCAAAAAGGGCAAAAAAATCCATATTTCCCTTTTTGCACCCAGCTCCTCAATTTATTTCCTGTTTGTACTTTAACCTTGCAAGGCCAATTTATTTAGGTACCCACCTACACAAATACGTATGAAATGCCTGTAATAGGTAACTTAAGTACCTACCTTTATAGTAAAAAAAATGATAAATAAGAGAGATATTGGAGAATTTCGAGGAAAAAAATTCCGTTTATTTGTGCGGCGTTTGTACCCGTCACAACAAACAAAAAAGCTCTCATTTTAAAAAGCATTTCACTATTAAAACTTTAGTCTCGCTGGTAGCCAAAAGCTCATTTCGACCTTTTCTATTTGATACTGTTGTGTCGCGTTTGCAAAAGCTCTTTTTACGCTTGGAAAATTGTTTATTTTAAAATATGTAGTAGTGACGTACCTACTTCCGCAAACTATGGTTGGTATTTGAAATTGAAACATTAAGCAAATTTTATACCAAAATTACCTAAAAAATACCTATGCTTACATTACATACCACCTTCATCGATGTCGACTGAACCGTCTACACTGCCTCGATAACATAGATTCAGCTCGTTCATCGACGGCCGGTCGACTATGTATGGACACACCTTGATACCTACCTAGCATTGAGATCCGGGCCGTATTCAAGATTTTGTCGAGGGGGGGGGTGCAAATTTACTCTGTTCTACAGTCAAATTGGAAAATATACATAGAACTACCACCTCCGTTCTCCACTGATATGACGTGACGTCTGAATCTGAAACTTTTTTCCACTCCATTTTTTGTCTCGTTCTACAGTCAAATTGGAAAATATACATAGAACTACCACCTCCGTTCTCCACTGATATGACGTGACGTCTGAATCTGAAATCTGAAACTCTTTTCCACTCCATTTTTTGTCTCGGAGGTGCTGGGTTTTGCCTCGAAGGAGATCAAAATAAATGTTGAGAAGTACTCAGCTTACTGGAAGGTCTCAAGTTTACTCAAATCCATTTCATTTATTTTCTTAGCTTGTGGGGCAACTCAACTTGCAGCAAATTCTCTTCAACCGTAGTTTCAATTGTAGTTGAAATGCCTTTTTTTTCTTTTCTTTTTTCAGGTACCTTGCCGAACAGTCAATGAGACCGAAAATCTATTTCTCAAAATTCTTTTGAGTTAGGACACTTTCACCAAATTTTATCAAACCGAGATCTCAACTTTTTTCTGTCATGATCTCATCATTTATTTTCTTAGCTTGTGGGGCAACTCAACTTGCAGCAAATTCTCTTCAACCGTAGTTTCAATTGTAGTTGAAATGCCTTTTTTTTTTCTTTTCTTTTTTCAGGTACCTTGCCGAACAGTCAATGAGACCGAAAATCTATTTCTCAAATTTCTTTTGAGTTGGGACATTTTCACCAAATTTTATCAAACCCAGATTTCAACTTTTTTCTGTCATGATCTCATCTTTATTTATTTTTATGAAAACAAAATCATACACATTGGTCTTCTGGAAGTATCCACCCCGGAACCAACAGAGCATTTAGTTCTATAAATATTAAGGAGCGCGGTAGCGCTCCGCCCCGCCAAGTATGTACAAACATCTTCACGGTCTATCATTATCTGTACACTAGCTGACTGAACAACTTTTCAAACTAAAATCTTCTTCTGAGCTTTCTAACTCATGATGAAGGTTTTCTGGGGATTCCTAGCACATCTAGAAGTGGGTTAGAATTAGTATGAGTGAGTGAGTGAGTCAGTCAGTTACACAAGGGGCTGTATATATTTAGGATATGTACAAATATCTTCACGGTCTATCATTATCTGTACACTAGCTGACTGAACAATTTTTCAAACTAGAATCTTCTTCTGAGCTTTCTAACTCATGATGAAGGTTTTCTGGGGATTTTTTTTTTCTTTCTGCTACATGCTTTCGCAATTAGCTTCCATCCTCTTTTCCTTCTGACCTTTATCTTGTGTATCTCACAGTCCCCCTTTATCTCACTTATCCAGGCTCATCTCTTTCCCATTAAAAATGAAACTCTGACAAAGGGCCCAAGATAATTTGAGTTATCAGTACGTAGCACTTTATCCAGGCTCATCTCTTTCCCATTAAAAATGAAACTCTGACAAAGGGCCCAAGATAATTTGAGTTATCAGTACGTAGCACTTTGCATTGCACACTATCGATCCTGTCTTCACTCCATGCGGTGTGTGTATGATAAGAAGATGAGTATGATCTGCCCACTGTTGTTGACGCTGTGGGCTTTTTTCCCACTCATCCCGACGATAAATTATTTCTTCCCTTTCAGCATCACACGTTTAAAATAAATTTTCACAATTTTTCCCCCGTGTAGCGTTCCAGTCAGCCATTGAGTGCGGGAACATCTACAAGTGATGATCGTATACAGGATGTTTCCAACTCTCAGTCTCAGTCAAATGATGAAGTGTCACAGTCTGAGTTGTTGGAATCTCCCTATGCTTCATGTCCTGGTTCGGATGTGGACTCTGACCCCCCGTGTAACATATTATTATTGTGCTGTTTTTATCTCTTAAATATTTTATTTACGGTAGGCTTCGTAAAAATAATAACCCTTTTTGTGTAGGGTGGGATTTGAGGTACCTACAAACCTACTCGACAGGAAAATGTCAGTACAATAGGCTGGTAGGAGTATTAGGTACATAAATTAATAATACCTTTGGGAAATTGGTAACGTTCCCACTTACAGTTTTGTATTGAGAATATTGAGATTGATTGTGAATAATCTCCTGGGTAACAGTAATATTTTTGGACCTTATTCTATTTAGAACGTTAGGTGGCAAATAAATATACTTGCTCATTAAAATAATCCCTTTGGGAAATTGGTAACGTTCCCACTTACAGTTTTGTATTGAGAATATTGAGATTGATTGTGAATAATTTCCTGGGTAACAGTAATATTTTTGGACCTTATTCTATTTAGAACGTTAGGTGGCAAATAAATATACAACTTGCTCATTAAGTATTTCCAAAAATCAAAGTAGGTAAGGAAATTGGTATCTGGGATTTTTAATAAATAAATAAATAAATATTGAGATTGATTGTGAATAATTTCCTGGGTAACAGTAATATGTTTGGACCTTATTCTATTTAGACCGTTATAGGTGGCAAATAAATATACTTGCTCATTAAGTATTTCCAAAAATCAAAGTAGGTAAATAGGTAGCAGGTACATACATTGTAGGTAATATCGGTATACATTCAGGAATTTAATTTATTGAACCCCCATAGTTTGGTACTTTCCGAGTCGATTTAAAGCCTCCGCTTCGGCACAAAATACGCTAAACTTTTTCTTGGAAACTTTTTTTTCCTATCACCATCTTTTTTTCTTGGGAAAGTTTCGTTTGAGAGAAAATAATTGTAATATGCCTAATTAATTATCCAAGCAATATAGACGCAGCTGGAGTTTAGTTTCGCGAGCTCATTATTTATTTAACTTCACCCTTCTATTCCTCTTAATTGTATCCTAATGAGTTCATTTTCCTTACTGTGCATGGTTAAAAAGTTAAAATAGTTACGCAGGAATTAAACAAAAAGATAAAAAATCTAGAATAAAATCCTCATTTTACTTCAAGATTAGCAGCTGAAATATTTTCCAGTTGTAACCACTCAAGAAGGTAACAGGTATTTCATAATGGGAGGAACACAGTTTCACGTTCACTGCTTTCTGACAATCACAGGAAGACAATCTGACAAGAAAAACACGAGGAACTCTCAAAGAACAATATCATTAAAATTCCATCTCCTTCATTCACATTTTTAGTCCGTCCTTCCTTTATTATTACAACAGTAATAACAAAAGTCCTTCTATGGGGACAGACTGACTGACGATACGGCCCTGACCACCTCCATTTTCTCTGTCTCCTTCTCCTTCAAATACTACCTACTATTCTTCTCTTTCTTTTATTACTCAAACACTTCCCTTTCAACTCATCCTATTTTAAATACCTCCCGTTTCTTAGAGTGAAAAAAATTGAATACCCTTTTAGCTCCTATTTTTTGCTTAAGTCTAATTTTATACTGTCGGAACTTTTCACAGTTTCACTCATCAAATCCTCTTTCTCCTCCTCCTCCTCTTCTTCTTCTTCTTCTTCTTCTTCTCCTCCTACTCCTCCTCTTCTGCTACTTCTTCTTCTTCTTCTTCTTTTTCTCTTCCTCCTCCTAGTCCTGCCCCTATTCTTCTTCTCTTCCTCCTTCTTTTCCTCCTCCTCTTCTACTTCTTCTTTTCCTCTTCCCCCTTCTTCACAAACTCTTCCTCCTCCATCACACAAATGGTCCAAGTTAGTTTTTAATGTGTTCAATAAGAAGACACTATGGGATTGGGGGAGATGGGAAAGCCTAACGCCCAACGGTATGGTTATATTCTTTGTAAAACTTTCTAAAAGGATGGGAAGTAGAAGGAAGAAGACAAGAGATCGAAGTAGAATGGAAGGAGGAAGAAATGGGGGAGAAAAAGTTTTTCTTGAGGTTCTCTTTTGTGTTTTATTAAATTTCATCTTCATATTTCTGACTTTACCTTTTCATTCTCGAACAGAATGGGAAATGGAAGATAAAATATATTTTCTCATGGGGAGAGGTGCAAAATCTTCTAATGCAGAAGACGAGGTAAATCAAAAACAGATGATGGATGGAAAGATAAAGGCTCTGCCTTGGAAAGTAAGTTCCGTCATAGAAAGCAGTCTGAAATTCTGGAGTTAAAAGCAGTCTGGAATTCTCGAGTTATTACAGACAATGTGCAGCCAAGGGGGTTATTAAACTATCTATCTACATCTACTATCTATTAATGTAGAGTTATCTTACCATACTAGGAAAAATAGACTGTGTACTTTACAGCCTTCTGCGAATCCTTTAGCATGACCAGCTCATGGGGAGAGGTGCAAAATCTTCTAATGCAGAAGACGAGGTAAATCAAAAACAGATGATGGATGGAAAGATAAAGGCTCTGCCTTAGAAAGTAAGTTCCGTCATAGAAAGCAGTCTGAAATTCTGGAGTTAAAAGCAGTCTGGAATTCTCGAGTTATCACAGACAATGTGCAGCATAAGGGGGTTATTAAACTATCTATCTACATTCTACATTTACTATCTATTAATGTAGAGTTATCTTACCATACTAGGTAAAATAGACTGTGTACTTTACAGCCTTGAATCCTTTAGCATGACCAGCTCTCTCTCTCTCTCTCTCTCTCTCTCTCTCCTTCCTCTCCGATTTCTCTCTCTCTCTCCTCTCTCTTTCCCTTCTCTCTCTCTCCTTCCTCTCCGATTTCTCTCTCTCCTCTCTTTCTCTCCTTTCTTTCCTATCTCTCTCTCTCTCTCTCCTTTCTCTTTCCTTCCTTTCCTCTATTTCTCTCTATCTTTCATTACAGACAATGTGCAGCCAAGGGGGTTATTAAACTATCTATCTACATCTACTATCTATTAATGTAGAGTTATCTTACCATACTAGGTAAAATAGACTGTGTACTTTACAGCCTTCTGCGAATCCTTTAGCATGACCAGCTCTCTCCGTCATAGAAAGCAGTCTGAAATTCTGGAGTTAAAAGCAGTCTGGAATTCTCGAGTTATTACAGACAATGTGCAGCCAAGGGGGTTACTAAACTATCTATCTACATCTACTATCTATTAATGTAGAGTTATCTTACCATACTAGGTAAAATAGACTGTGTACTTAACAGCCTTCTGCGAATCCTTTAGCATGACCAGCTCTCTCTCTCTCTCTCTCTCTCTCTCCCTCCTCTCCGATTTCTCTCTCTCGCTCTCTCCTCTTTAAAGTTTTCAATTTTTCATCAAAATCCTTGAAAAGTATGTTTACAAAAAACACTGTAACTCATCTCTCCTTCCTTTCCTGTTTCTCTCTCTCCTCTCTCTTTCCCTTCTCTCTCTCTATCTATTTCCTTTCTCTCTCCTCTCTTTCTCCTTCCTTGCCTATTTCTCTCTCCTCTCTTTCTCTCCTTTCTTTCCTATCCCTCTCTCTCTCTCTCCTTTCTCTTTCCTTCCTTTCCTTTATTTCTCTCTATCTTTTTCTCTCTAGCTCTTACTCTCTCTCTCTATCTCTATGTCTTCCTCTTCTTTCTCCCAGTTTCTCTCAGAGTGTGGTTTCTGCTTCGTGCACATTATTTCGTTGAATATTTACATAACATACGGTATGCTCGAGTTTCAAGCTCACTTGTATGGTTTAGTGGTCACTTGCCAACTTTCCAGGAAAAACTTTTTTTCCTGTGAGAGAAAAATGGGGAAAAACTGAGCAAAGGGTCAAAGACTACTGTTGCCTATATGGAAATAACTTTTCTCAGCATATGTATGTTATTGCATTCACTGTTACTGTTATTGTTTGCTTTACCTTCCTGTTCCCCCACACTCATATTAGAATAAATTCCCTGCAAACTGCAACTTTTAAGTTTTCAGCACCTACGCTCAACCCACATTCTGTGAACAAGATTGAAATGGGAGAAGAAGTATAATAACGAATTTATCTGTGCCTTCCTACACAATATACCTAGGAATGATTGAATGTAGAGTTAGATAGAGTCCCAATATCTATTCTTTTCAAAGGCTAAGAGCTGATTGGAATAAAACGTTCACCTCTCTTGGCTCATAACTTGTTAATCACCGCCTACTAATTTTGAACTTTCAAAGCTTGAAACTTCATAAACATACTTTAATAATAAGATCGTGTGATGTACTTACCTACCTAGTTTATTTTCTTGACAGGAAGCTTATTAGAGCTGTTGTAAAATGATTACATACACCTACAGACCTACACATAGATAATTTTACTGTAGATCAATTTGCTGAAAGAACGACTAAAATACTCTCTGGTTAAATTAATAACTCGTAATTTCTCTCTCTCTCTCTCTCGACTCTCTCTCTCTATCTCGCTATTCTGGTTTTAAAAAGGGTTGAAAAAAATCAAACTGTCTCCTATGTTCAGTATAACATCTCTATAGGTACCTATTCTCTATTTTTTACAAATGACTAAATTATTCCAGAGTCCAATACTAGAGGTCAGGACAGCTCTCTCTCTCTCTCTCTCTCTCTCTCTCTCTCTCTCTCTCTCTCTCTCTCTCTCTCTCTCTCGCTATTCTGGTTTTAAAAAGGGTTGAAAAAAAATCAAACTGTCTCCTATGTTCAGTATAACATCTCTATAGGTATTCTCTATTTTTTACAAATGACTAAATTATTCCAGAGTCCAATACTAGAAGTCAGGACAGCTCCATGTAGGTATTGGATATAGCTCCATATAGATATAAGCTGGATAGTTCTATTTACACATGCTATTACGTATGTATGTAGTATTACATAAGTATACAGAGTATACACATACAAGGTGTTAAAAAAATGTTAGCCAAGAGTAGGTACGTCATAATATCCACAGGAGGTTCCCAAACTTTTCCGTCGGCGCCCTTCAAATAATGAAAAGTACTGTCCTAGACGGTTACCCTTTCATATACGAACCACGCGCAATGTTGTTTTAAAGTCAGTGATCCATTGAGAACTGATATGTGTTAGCCAAGAGTAGGTACGTCATAATATCCACAGGAGGTTCCCAAACTTTTCCGTCGGCGCCCTTCAAATAATGAAAAGTACTGTCTGTTGTGGCCAGTCGCTAAGGTTTGGGTTTGGCTATGAGAACTGATATATTCAACGTAATTTCGCTGCTGGCTTGTTTTTCGATTAACTGTAGTTTCGAACCTCTTAAAATGTCCACCAGAAATGTATAGTGAGTGATTAAAATAACTACAATTTTCAGTGAACTACTCATTCATTGTGTCAAATTCTAAAACATGTAACTCGCTCTTCAACTCCCTGATAGATATAGGAGTTAGGATCCGACTCATTTATTAAGTAGTACACTAAAAAGATTACTCAATATCCTCTCACATAAGGGGGGGGGTAAAGGTCTAAAAATAACTACAATTTTCAGTGAACTACTCATTCATTGTGTCAAATTCTAAAACATGTAACTCGCTCTTCAACTCCCTGATAGATACCTATAGGAGTTAGGATCCGACTCATTTATTAAGTAGTAGGTACACTAAAAAGATTACTCAATATCCTCTCACATAACGGGGGGGGTAAAGGAACTTTTCAGTCTCATTCTGGTAGGGTAAAACAAGGTATATTCTACTCTATTCTAATGTTATTATTTTTCAACTCACTCACTTCTCACATCTCTGATGTCCATGTACACTTTTTGAGAGCCCCTGTACTCTATCGGAGATATCACTTTGTCCCTCCTGGGAGCCTTGGCTAGGATAGCAGACACTGTTGTTTCTACTGCATTGCGAGATTTATACACCAGGTTTATGATACCCCTACAATGGGGTGAAACATTTTATGTACATTTTATACAAATAGTACAATAAAGCGGAGATATCACTTTGTCCCTCCTGGGAGCCTTGGCTAGGATAGCAGACACTGTTGTTTCTACTGCATTGCGAGATTTATACACCAGGAAACATTTTATGTACATTTTATACAAATAGTACAATAAAGTACCAAAAAATGTTAGCCAAGAGTAGGTACGTCATAATATCCACAGGGGGTTCCCAAACTTTTCCGTCGGCGCCCTTCAAATAATGAAAAATCGGCATGCTCTCAAGTTGAAAAGTACTGTCCCAGACGGTTACCCTTTCATATACGAACCACGCGCAACGTTGTTTTCAAGTCAGTGATCCACTGAGAACTGATATGTATATTCAACGTAATCTCGCTGCTGGCTTGTTGTTCGATTAACTGTAGTTTCGAACCTCTTAAAATGTCCACCAGAAATGTATAGTGAGTGATAGAAATAACTACAATTTTCAGTGAACTACTCATTCATTGTGTCAAATTCTAAAACATGTAACTCGCTCTTCAACGCCCTGATAGATATAGGAGTTAGGATCCGACTCATTTATTAAGTAGTAGGTACACTAAAAAGATTACTCAATATCCTCTCACATAACGGGGGGGGTAAAGGAACTTTTCAGTCTCATTCTGGTAGGGTAAAACAAGGTATATTCTACTCTATTCTAATGTTATTATTTTTCAACTCACTCACTTCTCACATCTCTGATGTCCATGTACACTTTTTGAGAGCCCCTGTACTCTATCGGAGATATCACTTTGTCCCTCCTGGGAGCCTTGGCTAGGATAGCAGACACTGTTGTTTCTACTGCATTGCGAGATTTATACACCAGGTTTATGATACCCCTACAATGGGGTGAAACATTTTATGTACATTTTATACAAATAGTACAATAAATATAGTACTAGTACATACATTGTAGCTAATAGTACGCCATTATAATGTGCTAGATACTGGTGCTTTATTTCCACCGCTCATTTGTTTTTATCTAATTTTATCAAGGTAATTATTCAGAGCTAGTTTGTGGCACTTATCTATTTCATAGCTGATTAGATCATCGAGATTTCAGCGCTTCCCAAACCTTTTTACTAACCCCCGTGTAACATATTATTATTGTGCTGTTTTTATCTCTTAAATATTTTATTTACGGTAGGCTTCGTAAAAATAATAACCCTTTTTGAGTAGGGTGGGATTTGAGGTACCTACAAACCTACTCGACAGGAAAATGTCAGTACAATAGGCACTTATCTATTTCATAGCTGATTAGATCATCGAGATTTCAGCGCTTCCCAAACCTTGTTACTAATTTTAAATGAACAATAAAGTCCTCCTACCTCATCTACATTTCATTCGGCCATTGAGAATGGCTTCAACGTTTACACAACTTTACTATGTACCATTGTAGGTACCTACCATGCTTGTCCGCTTGATTGTGCATTGTAAACAAGACATCTCCACCAATTTACCAATCGTGCGTAGCATATTGCATACTCAAAATAATTTCACGGCATTCATACAAATTGTATCCTATCTATCTACCTTTTATGATGACCATTTTCTGGTTTTTACTAATTTTAAATGAACAATAAAGTCCTACCTCATCTACATTTCATTCGGCCATTGAGAATGGCTTCAACGTTTACACAACTACCTATGTACCATGCTTGTCCGCTTGATTGTGCATTGTAAACAAGACATCTCCACCAATTCACCAATTGTGTTACTAATTTTAAATGAACAATAAAGTCCTACCTCATCTACATTTCATTCGGCCATTGAGAATGGCTTCAACGTTTACACAACTATGTACCTACCATGCTTGTCCGCTTGATTGTGCATTGTAAACAAGACATCTCCACCAATTTACCAATTGTGCGTAGCATATTGCATACTCAAAATAATTTCACGGCATTCATACAAATTGTATCCTATCTATCTACTTTTTATGATGATCATTTTCTGGAAAATCAGTTTGTGGGTGATTAGGTATTTTAGGCAGATAAGCAATGGATAAATGAAATGACATAGGATCAGTTTCCTACAACATTAGTTTACCTATATTACATTGGTCTCAGATCTTGGGGAAATCGGTATTAGATCTTGAGAGTAGAAGCCTCAGAAGCGATATGAAATTATTGTCAGAAGAAGACACATTTTCTGGAAAATCAGTTTGTGGGTGATTATTTTAGGCAGATCTTAAAATGGATAAATGAAATGACATAGGATCAGTTTCCTACAATTTTATTTTACCTATGTTACATTGATCTCAGATCTTGGGAAAATCGGTATTAGATCTTGAGAGTAGAAGTCTCAGAAGTGACATGAAATTATTGTCAGAAGAAGACATTTTGTTTGTGAACGCTCGGGACTTAACAAGCCCTTGTATTTATCTGCTCACGTTCATATTCAGACCACTTGTCACACTCTTTCTCACCTTCTTTTCTTCTCTCTGTTTTCTCTCCGAGCAACTTTTTCTCTCCCGCAAACACACTCCTTTCCAGGGGAGATAATTTCACAACTCTAACCTCAAAACAGTTACAGATATTCATCCTGGCGCAAAACATACATGTCTTAGTATCATTAGTCATTTTAGAAACGGTGGAAAAGTAGCGCAAGATATTTTTACACCAGGGGTTCCTAATCCTAGGTTTACAAACAGTTCACGCTTAGCACTCTGCCCGGTGGCAATAAACTTGTCGGATAAGCAAACTTTGGTGATTTTGGATAAGGCTCTGAACAATTTACAATATTGTTTTTCCATATAACTTATTTTAAAATTATCTGAAAACGTTACCTTTAAATTTCTAAAGAATAAATGAAATTGTTTCTAAATGGCATCTCCTTGTACCAATAGTATTTGTACACTTGGATCGTTTGTGCTTAACAGTATGGTTCATTATTGCTATGGTCTATGTAGGGATTGTAGGGTATTAAATCCCGATTACTGATCGGTTAGTTAATCCTTTGCTTTAAACCTTGGAGTTGTATGTGTAAACTGTATACTACCTTTAAATTTCTAAAGAATAAATGAAATTGTTTCTAAATGGCATCTCCTTGTACCAATAGTATTTGTACACTTGGATCGTTTGTGCCAGTATGGTTCATTATTGCTATGGTCTATGTAGGGATTGTAGGGTATTAAATCCCGATTACTGATCGGTTAGTTAATCCTTTGCTTTAAACCTTGGAGTTGTATGTGTAAAGACTCGCGCATTAGGATGTCTCTGGTCTGATCTGACTCCTATACCCTCTGCCCTCTGATATTCTACCTATTGACCTCCGAAACAATTTGGTGACCACTGCTCGAAATCGCACAATTGTGTAGAAATGTACGTTATTTAATTCAACAACACAGCGAGGCATCATACCCTGATGCCAGACAATTGTAATACTTTATATTTCCCCGTGATAAATGGGCGTAGAGTTTTCTCTTGTATCATAACTTCGGGCTTCCGTTTTTTCTCTCTCCTTTGCGGCTATTTCCTCTTTACGCTCTTTTCTTCAAGTTCAGGCTCAGTTATAGTTGTAAATTGAAGAGGTGACAGAGGAGAATGGCCCAAACTGAATAAATATGGGAGACAGGAAAAATTGGAGTTAGATAAAAGACCAAGATTGATCAAATAAAAGGAGGTATCGGGCTTCCGTTTTTTCTCTCTCCTTTGCGGCTATTTCCTCTTTACGCTCTTTTCTTCAAGTTCAGGCTCAGTTATAGTTGTAAATTCAAGAGGTGACAGAGGAGAATGGCCCAAACTGAATAAATATGGGAGACAGGAAAAATTGGAGTTAGATAAAAGACCAAGATTGATCAAATAAAAGGAGGTAATATGATAATATTACCTATGTCTAGCTTTTTATTTCAATTTACTTTTTGAATTCAGTAAAGTAAGATAAGTAAGGATAATTTCCTTTCTATTATTTACTATTATTTTTCTATTATTATTTACTTTCTATTATTTCCCATTTTGCGGTTCCCTGGGATATTGCTGTTATTGATGTTGGAGCTATTCTTTTGAAATAAAACCCTAATACCAGTCCCTCTTTTCATATCTTGCCTGTACTGGAGGCACTTAACAAGTACCTATCAACTTGTTCCAATGTTGGAGCTATTCTTTTGAAATAAAACCCTAATACCAGTCCCTCTTTTCATATCTTGCCTGTACTGGAGGCACTTAACAAGTACCTGTCTACCTATACACAAAGAAATTAAACATCCTGTGGTTGGTCCAGTGGTAACGTTGGAGCTATTCTTTTGAAATAAAACCCTAATACCAGTCCCTCTTTTCATATCTTGCCTGTACTGGAGGCACTTAACAAGTACCTATCTACCTATACACAAAGAAATTAAACATCCTCAATACAGCGCTTGTATACCTATTTTACAAATGTATAGCACAAATATACCACTATCACTTCCATTTTCTGTACAACTTGTTCCGTTTCTATGGAAGAATAGTTGGGAGTTCTCTGGAAAAATGAAAATGTCTATGCCTCTTTTTGTGCTTTTCGTTGGAAGACCATTTTGAGTTTTCCTATTTATTATTATTTATTTAGATATGTTTTTTGCTCCGGGAAAACATTGAATGGGGAATAAAAACTTGCTATCAAGAGTACTTGTAGATAGAAATTTACCTATGTGTACCTACCTGCTTCTTCCCCTACCCCCAGTAAAAGATTTTCCTCCTTTATTGTTGAGGTTTAGACTTGAAAAGTTTTACCAATGGTAGTAGAATATGATGAATAAAATATTATACATATTTCCTCCTTTATTGTTGAGGTTTAGACTTGAAAAGTTTTACCAATGGTAGTAGAATATGATGAATAAAATATTATACATATTTTTTTTATGCGATTTCTTTTAAGTGGCAGAATTCTCCTGAAGGAGCTCTTCCACCCAACCACAACATAATTTGGTATAGATACTACCTACATAGTATATTATACATAGTTGTATGTATCTACATATATATGTGGGTAATTAGTCTAATAATCAGTCTTGTTAATGACACCCAGGCCAAATATCGTTGCTTCTCTATAAAATACATAGGTAATTGTTGAGGAGGTCAACGAGACAAGATCTATTGTTAATGACACCCAGGCCAAATATCGTTGCTTCTCTATAAAATACATAGGTAATTGTTGAGGAGGTCAACGAGACAAGATCTAAAATGCCTTGAAACCTTGAAAGTTAAATTTACATTTCAACCAAAACCAAAAATTTGATACCGATTGAAGTAATTCGAACTAATTAAAATTTCTTCCTACAGCTCAAAACTTATTTCTTAATCCAAGTTTCTTTCAATAAAGTCAGGTGACAGCGAAGAACCTGGAGTTTAGGGTTTCTAATTAGTTTTCATAATTTTGGAGACCCCAATTTCAATTTTCCATTCCATCTGATAAGCTCAACATTGTCGAATATGAATTAAGAATGATAATTACCTGAGCAAGAAAATAGAAAATTTCCCCCCAGGAAATTTTAAATTGGAATTTTAAACACTTTGTGACGGGGATGACGAAAACGGTAAATTTTACATTAAGTCTACATCAACCCTTGCCATTAGCAGTAGAATTTAGTCTTGTTTTAAACATTTTATATCCTACCTGAATCTACTGGGTACCTTAGTTGTATCTCTCAATAATATAATAATAGTGCTTATTTATACTGCTCGCATAGGACTGAAAAGTCCCTTTACTATAGCAGTAGTCTACTACTATTATTGTGGTCTCAAATTATATTATCTCTCAATAATATAATAATAGTGCTTATTTATACTGCTCGCATAGGACTGAAAAGTCCCTTTACTATAGTAGGCTACTACTATTATTGTGGTCAAATTCTCAAATTATATTGAGGATAAAATTCCATACCTCGGCTGGGATTGAAACCGTAGGCTACTACTATTATTGTGGTCAAATTCTCAAATTATATTGAGGATAAAATTCCATACCTCGGCTGGGATTGAATTCACGCCCTCCTGTTTACCAGGCGAGCGCCTTGACCACTACACCACCGAGGCAGGTTGAGACCTTAATGCCACTTTCAAAAGATTTCCTAACTCATGTGACCATCTGGAAATTCTCCTCCATAATCATTCTGGATAAATCGGGGATTCTGCCTAGTAAAGTCAAGATCAAGTGAGGGGTTTGACCCCAATACAAAAAGAGAGGAGAGAAAAGGTAGAGAGAAAGAGAGATAACAAATTATGAAAATTAGAAAAATGGAGGGAAGTAGGAATGGGTGGAGGAATGAGAGAAAAGGTAGAGAGAAAGAGAGATAACAAATTATGAAAATTAGAAAAATGGAGGGAAGTAGGAATGGGTGGAGGAATGAAATAAATAAAGTTGAAGTTCGTGATGGTGGTTGTGTATCTACTAATTGGTGCTTTTTCACCCCTTTGAATACGTAGCTTTCTAGCTTCGTTAAAAGATTCAGTTCGTGATGGTGGTTGTGTATCTACTAATTGGTGCTTTTTCGCCCCTTTGAATACGTAGCTTTCTAGCTTCGTTAAAAGATTCACCTCCAATTTAGACAGCATAGTGGAGAAAGGGGAAACAGAGAGAAAGTTGTTTCGGCTATCTAGTTAAAAAACTAAGAGCACTTGCCTGATCCATCTGGTTCTTAGGTAGATATCTACCTAAATATTCTGTAGTTAGCAATCCAGAGGATTCGAAATTCCATGCTCAACTAACCCAAAACCCAAAAGCTGATACTTTTGACCTTCTACCTATTCAAAGATAAATATGGTAGACATTAATTTAATGATACTAAAAATTATTTCTTTTAATGACACTCAATTTCTTATTGTTGACTACTCAAGACAATTTAGTTTATTTAGAGAAATAGGATAAGTACATACTCGTAGCAGCAGAAGCATGCCAGATGTATTTTCCTATTCATCATTGGCTCCACCAAATTTTCCGACTCAGAAAGGGTTAATTCATACCCGTGTACTTTCTAATTACAAGTCCGCTCTAATGGCTATAAATTAAGCTTATTTATTATTATTATAACTTTATTATTATTAAGTTCGGGTTAACCTAATAAATTCTTCTACTCTTAGTCCTTCCTCCTCTCTAAAGCCTTGGGCGTCCTCTCCTGTCAGAAGTGAAATTAACTTTAGGGAAAGCACAACCTTTCTAATTTCTATTATGGGTGAAGTAGCCTGTAACTAGTTATGATGGATTCGGCTTATCCTTCCCTCCATAGCTAATAAGCTTTCGAATTCCGAGCTTACGTAAGCGGCAGTCTTCTGAAGTAGCAGATGGTTTAGCTCAGGAGTAAAATGTTTCCTAGTTCCAATTTTTTTTCTTTTTTTTTACATTTTTTTTTATATTTGAGGCATTTTTGGAGAGGCATTTTCGTAGTTCTGGTGTTTCTATCACCAATTTCAATCATAATAAAGCATGAAGCATCATTCCTATCCACGCCACTGATCTATGAACTCTTTTGCTTCTGAAAGTTCAGATTATTTTATTACTTACTTTAAAACATCATGTTATGCTTTTGACCCAAAACTTTTCCAAGTTTTTGTTGCTTTCTTTTGACTTTTCCGAGGAAAATAGGAAAGTAGATACAAAACAAAACTCAATGTTAACTTTAGTTAGCATTTTCTAATGGAAATTATCTATGAACATGGAGGAAATAAGTACCTACCTAAGTAAATAGATCTAGGTCCTAGGTAGGTATTTCCTGGTATAAATACCTACAGGAGTAAACAGGAAATGTATATCTAACGAAATAATTACCAGAAGCAGCGTTTATATTTTTGCTTTTGAACATGGAGGAAATAAGTACCTACCTAAGTAAATAGATCTAGGTCCTAGGTAGGTATTTCCTGGTATAAATACCTACAGGAGTAAATAGGAAATGTATATCTAACGAACTAATTACCAGAAGCAGCGTTTATATTTTTGCTTTTAAAGAGTTTTCTTTCAATTATTGAGATGGATTTTGATTGTGAATTCGGCATTTTCTGACAAAGAAAACATCACCATGAAATGTCAGCGCTATCTGTGTTGAAAGCAATAGAGAAAGTAAAAGATGAATGTTTTTGCTTTTAAAGAGTTTTCTTTCAATTGAGATGGATTTTGATTGTGAATTCGGCATTTTCTGACAAAGAAAACATCACCATGAAAAAATGTCAGCGCTATCTGTGTTGAAAGCAATAGAGAAAGTAAAAGATGAATAATAAATATGTACCTACCTAAGTAGGTAGGTAAATTATGTATCTAGGTACCTACTACAAAATACATTTTTCTTTTCTTTTTTTCTGAGAACTCATTTAATGACATCGTGCTCTTAAATTTGACTTGAATTTCAAAGAACGATGTTGACAGAGCTCTGAATGCAATGGAATTTTCAACAGCACTAGCAGGAAAGCATTGTGTTATTTGTTTTCCTTCCCCAGCTGGATGTTCCTTGCAATTTATTTTCATTAAAATAATAGAACTTCCCCGGGGTGTTGTAAAGGCCCAAGATAATATCGCTATAAGTATAAGTCAAGTAATTACTGTCATCTGTCCTGCGCTTAATCTTGCCACGGCATCTAATAATTTCATTAGAGGTGAAAACTAACGTGGGACTTTAATCTGGAAGTTTACAACTTTTCTTCTGCCTGTGGGGTCAAGTAATTACTGTCATCTGTCCTGCGCTTAATCTTGCCACGGCATCTAATAATTTCATTAGAGGTGAAAACTAACGTGGGACTTTCTGGAAGTTTACAACTTTTCTTCTGCCTGTGGCTTCGTTTTCCCCCTGAAACATGTTTGTGCTATTCTTGATTCAAGGAGGATTTTTCCAACCACATTGTTATTGTTGATCTCATATGAAAGCACCGGGTTCGATTCCCTACTAGGAAATTGTAGAGAAAAATGTGTGTAAAAACTTCAGACTACTTCATACACAATAATAACATTGAAGTATCGATGTTGAGAAGAACATGAACTTATGTTTATCTCCCTATTCAACCTAGGCACTTATTATGTCAACATAATGTAACGTCATAAATTATTTAATAGGCTATTACCTGTTCAATACTCCTCTCTGGCACGTTTTCTCTTGATGCTTGTTAATTTCAAGGTCGTACACAAGGCTTTCAAAGTCATCCACTAATAAGTCAACATGACATCACATTAAATTATTATTTACCTGAAGAACATCGCGCTCCTTAACATAATGTACCTATACCTATGTTTGTATGAAAGGAAATTTTTTCCAATTTTCCTCGAAAATTCATTAAAATTTAGAAAGAAAAAAAAATGTGCTTCACATTTTTGTTGAATTTTTAATGATGTACCTAGATGATGAAAAGAATGTGTCTCATGTCTCCCTCTTCCTTGTTTTGCCTTCTTATCTCGTTGCGTTTAATATTAGAGCAATATTTTTCCAGCAATCTGTTGATATCAATACTGGTCCGACAGTAAAATAATACTACACGATATATTGAGTAGCGTTTAATATTAGAGCAATATTTTTTTTATTTATTGACATTCCGACGAGGGCTACCCATTTTTTACAATAGTCCCTAATTTCTTAACAATACATATAAAAGAAAATATAAAATTATGTTGCTAGAAAAAAAAAAATTAAAATTTAAACCAAAACCTAAAACAATGACACGATACGATCATCATCACTGGTGTAAGCTGTGCAAAGATAACAAATTGGTTTCAATAGAGGATAAAGAGTCTGAACAAATGTCTATGTTATGTGGCGACTTAAATATAATATTGCATAAATCTATAGCTCGATTAAGCAGAGACGTCTTTGATATATTTGTTTTATATATTTTAAGGGCAAAAAGATCTTGGTTTCTAGTGCTTTTTTTATTGACTCTGAATGTAAGTTGTTCTAATAATTCTGGACATTGAATTTGACCCTGTAATAGTCTAACAACATTTTTTCAGCAATCTGTTGATATTGATATCAATACTGGCCCGAGAGTAAAATAATACTACACGATGTATTGAGTAATGAAAACTAGACTTCAGCAAAGATCATGAAAATTGACTTGTATTTGACTGCCAAGCCTAGAGCCTGTAGAGTTTTTCAAATTTTCATAATGGCTTTGGATATTACCTTAATAATTTGATACTTATAACGCCAGACTTAGGCATTGTTTCATTAAAAGTAAAACATCTACAGGAGAGTTAGGTACTTCCCTCATAGCTTTTTATCTAAACTTGAAAATATTATAATTATGCTGAGTACCTACCTACTCGGTTATAATATTACGCGGTTATGGTTAGGTAACCAAGAAAAGAGTTTCTTGTTAATCATAATAAAAAGGAAATGAAAAAAAAAAAAAAAAAAAAAAAAAAAAAATTTCCCCGGATCCTTTAAAGAAACTTTTTTGTTTTTAACTTTTTTCGTTTCATTGTCATATACCTACGTACCCTGTTAAAAAACATTTTTCTAGACCTAACACAAAAAGAAGGATGCTCTTCCTGTTATTAACAGCGTCAGGTTATGATGATCTATGTCACAACAACAACTGAGTAGGCAGCAAGGAAGGCGAAGAAAAATAGTCAGCTGCCATATGGATTAATTTGGACTCCCATTCAGTTTGTATCTTTCAGTCTAGGGTAGGAATGTAGGAAGACTGTTAATTATATCGTAATCGTAGATTTGCCAATTTCTTCTTTCCAGTGGACTAAGCTCCTAAATTTAATAATTTCGTAAAAATATTGGGCTATAATTTGAGGATCCCCCCCCCTCGCGGAATCCGTGGAAAGGAGCCTGTGGCTCAGACTACACTACTTTCAATAATCTTTACATATACCTATGTACCTACATATACCTATGTACAATTGTACATTTATTATACAGCAATAGCAATTATTTATACCTATGTTACATACCTCATGTAGTCATGTATGTACAATCTACATTCTATCTGTACCTAGAGTAGGTATACCTGCATGTGTAGGTAGACTGCACCTATCATCGCAGGTAGACTGAAAACTTTGAAAGAAAATAAAAGGTTGAATGTTAACATTTTTGAAGAGCACAAAAAAAGACGCGTCAAAGGCAAAGTTCAGAGGAAAGAAAGAGGGAAGGTCTGAAAGAAAACAGAGGGGGAAGGTCTGGAAAGGGGAAACAGAGAGAAAGTTGTTTCGGCTATCTAGTTAAAAAACTAAGAGCACTTGCCTGATCCATCTGGTTCTTAGGTAGATACCTAAATAGGTCCCGGGTTCGAATCCCACCATCGACAAAAATTTGTACTCGTTTTTCGATTACAAATATTTCAACGGGTTACTTTCAGATCTGGTCGAGTTGTGAATCCCCCTCAACGTTATGGATTCTCCTAATAAGGCCGCGAGGGATGTTGTGGCCAGTCGCTAAGGTTTGGGTTTGGCTAGTTTCGAAAATAAAGTTTCAGTCTTCTTTGAATTTTCCTCTGAACCGAAATGTTGTTCTTTCCTCCGTATTTAACACTGTCCTAGACGGTTACCCTTTCATATACGAACCACGCGCAATGTTGTTTTAAAGTCACTGATCCATTGAGAACTGATGACATCACATTAAATTATTATTTACCTGAAGAACATCGCGCTCCTTTTTTACGAAGGTACAGGCAGTTATAAGTACATAATGTACCTTTTTTTGTTAATATATGGTAAATAAGGGAACTATATATAAAACTTCCTTAACATAATGTACCTATACCTATGTTTGTATGAAAGAAATTTTTTTCCAATTTTCCTCGAAAATTCATTAAAATTTAGAAAGAAAAAAAAAAAAATGTGCTTCACATTTTTGTTGAATTTTTAATGATGTACCTAGATGATGAAAAGAATGTGTCTCATGTCTCCCTCTTCCTTGTTTTGCCTTCTTATCTCGTTGCGTTTAATATTAGAGCAATATTTTTCCAGCAATCTGTTGATATCAATACTGGTCCGACAGTAAAATAGTACTACACGATATATTGAGTAGCGTTTAATATTTTTTGCCTTCTTATCTCGTTGCGTTTAATATTAGAGCAATATTTTTCCAGCAATCTGTTGATATCAATACTGGTCCGACAGTAAAATAATACTACACGATATATTGAGTAGCGTTTAATATTAGAGCAATATTTTTTTTATTTATTGACATTCCGACGAGGGCTACCCATTTTTTACAATAGTCCCTAATTTCTTAACAATACATATAAAAGAAAATATAAAATTATGTTGCTAGAAAAAAAAAAGATTAAAATTTAAACCAAAACCTAAAACAATGACACGATACGATCATCATCACTGGTGTAAGCTGTGCAAAGATAACAAATTGGTTTCAATAGAGGATAAAGACCGAGGGCTACCCATTTTTTACAATAGTCCCTAATTTCTTAACAATACATATAAAAGAAAATATAAAATTATGTTGCTAGAAAAAAAAAGATTAAAATTTAAACCAAAACCTAAAACAATGACACGATACGATCATCATCACTGGTGTAAGCTGTGCAAAGATAACAAATTGGTTACAATAGAGGTTAAAGAGTCTGAACAAATGTCTATGTTATGTGGCGAATTAAATATAATATTGCATAAATCTATAGCTCGATTAAGCAGAGACGTCTTGCAAAACCTAAAACAATGACACGATACGATCATCATCACTGGTGTAAGCTGTGCAAAGATAACAAATTGGTTTCAATAGAGGATAAAGAGTCTGAACAAATGTCTATGTTATGTGGCGACTTAAATATAATATTGCATAAATCTATAGCTCGATTAAGCAGAGACGTCTTTGATATATTTGTTTTATATATTTTAAGGGCAAAAAGATCTTGGTTTCTAGTGCTTTTTTTATTGACTCTGAATGTAAGTTGTTCTAATAATTCTGGACATTGAATTTGACCCTGTAATAGTCTAACAACATTTTTTCAGCAATCTGTTGATATTGATATCAATACTGGCCCGAGAGTAAAATAATACTACACGATGTATTGAGTAATGAAAACTAGACTTCAGCAAAGATCATGAAAATTGACTTGTATTTGACTGCCAAGCCTAGAGCCTGTAGAGTTTTTCAAATTTTCATAATGGCTTTGGATATTACCTTAATAATTTGATACTTATAACGCCAGACTTAGGCATTGTTTCATTAAAAGTAAAACATCTACAGGAGAGTTAGGTACTTCCCTCATAGCTTTTTATCTAAACTTGAAAATATTATAATTATGCTGAGTACCAAAAGTAAAACATCTACAGGAGAGTTAGGTACTTCCCTCATAGCTTTTTATCTAAACTTGAAAATATTATAATTATGCTGAGTACCTAGGTACCTACTCGGTTATAATATTACGCGGTTATGGTTAGGTAACCAAGAAAAGAGTTTCTTGTTAATCATAATAAAAAGGAAATGAAAAAAAAAAAACTTTCCTCGAACTTGTTAAGCAAACTTTCTGATTTTAACTATTTTTCGTTTCATTGTCATATACCTACGTACCCTGTTAGAAAACATTTTTCTAGACTACACAAAAAGAAGGATGCTCTTCCTGTTATTAACAGCGTCAGGTTATGATGTCAAGTGAAAAAACTTCCTAAGCAGCAAGAAGACAAGAAAAATATCACCTGCTATATGGATTAATTTTGGACTTCCCCATTCAGTCTTGTATCTTCAGTAGGGTAGGAATGTAGGAAACTGTTAACTATCGGTAATACGTAGCTAATTGCAATTTCTTCTTTTCCAGTGGACTAAGCTCCTAAATTTAATAATATTCTAAAAATATTGGGCTATAATTTGGAGGATCCCCCCCCCGGAAATCCTGGAAAGGAGCCTGTGGCTAACTACACTATTTACAATAATTTTACATATACCTATGTACAATTGTACATTTATTATACAGCAATAGCAATTATTTATACCTATGTTACATACCTCATGTATGTACAATCTACATTCTACCTGTACCTAGAGTAGGTATACCTGCATGTGTAGGTAGACTGCACCTATCATCGCAGGTAGACTGAAAACTTTGAAAGAAAATAAAAGGTTGAATGTTAACATTTTTGAAGAGCACAAAAAAGACGCGTCAAAGGCAAAGTTCAGAGGAAAGAAAGAGGGAAGGTCTGAAAGAAAACAGAGGGGGAAAGGTTGAATGTTAACATTTTTGAAGAGCACAAAAAAAGACGCGTCAAAGGCAAAGTTCAGAGGAAAGAAAGAGGGAAGGTCTGAAAGGAAACAGAGGGGGAAGGTCTGAAAGGAAACAGAGAGGGAAGGTCTGAAAGGAAACAAGGTGAAGTTAGGAAGGGAAAGGGAAGAGGGAAACGAGATCTGGAGAGAAGGTTGAGAAGACTGAAAACTTTGAAAGAAAATAAAAGGTTGAATGTTAACATTTTTGAAGAGCACAAAAAAAGACGCGTCAAAGGCAAAGTTCAGACGAAAGAAAGAGGGAAGGTCTGAAAGAAAACAGAGGGGGAAGGTCTGAAAGGAAACAGAGAGGGAAGGTCTGAAAGGAAACAAGGTGCAGTTAGGAAGGGAAAGGGAAGAGGGAAACGAGATCTGGAGAGAAGGTTGGGGGAGGGAAGGGAATAAACAAGCTGGGCCCGTCCCTCCGGGAACTTTTTAGCCCGTAGTTTATTCGATCGTGGTTGAAGAAAATCAGTACCTATGCACCTACCTAATTTGTTTAATACTCAGTTTATTATTATTGATTTGATTTTACTGTCATGTAATGATTTAAAATCAAGACTAGAGCCCGTTCTCCCTAGAGCCCGATGACACCGAAGCGAATACAATAGCCCGTCCCTTATACCTTTTATTATTAATATCGTAATAATAAAGGAAGGACGGGCTAAAAAGCAAGCTTTGAGAAGGGAAGGACTGGGAATTTCGAGAGCAAAAAAAGGGTTATTTTGACGGGATAAAATGGTGATGTGAGTGATGAAGTAGAGGGAGAGAGAAAAGGAGGGAGGAAAAGAGAGTACATACAATTCCTTTTCTATTCCATCCAGGGGACAAAAAACAAAAGAAGGAGGAGAAGAAGGGAAAGGGAGATAAAGAGAGAATTTAAGGAGAGAGTGAATACACAACTTTTTTTTTTTCACCTGAGCAATGCTATGCACTTCAACGTTCAAAGAATTCTTTTGTTTAGGTATTTCTTTTTTTTATGAAAAACAAGTCAGTATACCTTGTACCACATATTACTAAATATGAGAGAGAGAGAGAGAGAGAGTGTGAGAAAGGTGTTATTTTTCGTATTTTGTAAAATGGAGGCATAAACAATTTTCCAGGGAATTGCTTCCGATACAGCTAAGCGATTTTCCAGTGTCCAAATTTGTATGAATGCCGTGAAACTATTTGAGTATGCAATACGCTACACGTTATATAAATATTTAAGAGAGAGAGAGAGAGAGAGAGAGAGAGAGAGAGAGAGAGAGAGAGTGAGAAAGGTGTTATTTTTCGTATTTTGTAAAATGGAGGCATAAACAATAAAATTTTCCAGGTTATTGCTTCCGATACAGCTAAGCGATTTTTCAGTGTCCAAATTTGTATGAATGCCGTGAAACTATTTGAGTATGCAATATGCTACACGTCATATAAATATTAGTGGAGATGTCTAGTTCACAATGCAGCAAATGGGCATAATCAAGCAAAGAAACAGGTTGCGAGGCGCAGAGACACAAAGATTGGAGAAACCTTATATGAAACTTTCAAATACCAATTCGAATGCTTTCTGGGATTTTATTTCCTCCCTGTTCTTGATCTAATATCTCACGAATGTAGGTTTACTTAAAGTGTTCGATACTTTTTACCCATCTTATGTTTCGACAATTCGACAGCATAAAAATGACAATAGAAAAATAACGTTAAACCTACTCGCAATCATTTCTGACACATTGCCAAGTCTCCATTGAAGAAGAAATAAATCCAAGCATAGAATTCGTAAGCATGGAATAAATAGGGAGAATATTCACGCAAGAAATCGTAAATGAGCAAATCTTTTGACGATCCTATTAAATTTTATATTTCTCCAACACTCTCGATAGCATTTTGAAGAGAATCTCCTCAACAACAAAGTTATATAGGTATAAAGGCAGAACATGGATTTTTATTCATTTATTTTTAATATAAAACTACCTATGTAGGTACCTAGGTACCTAAGACCTGCCAACCTTTTATGTTTACCGGAAATTGTATCGAATGAAGCAATTTGTCAACATACCTGGGTAATTATTACGTTGAAATAGGTAGGTACCTACCTGGTTACAATATTCGTTTTTTTAAAAAAAATGAAAATGGAATCCCATAAATAACGTTCACATTTTCATGGACTGTCCGATAACTTGTTTTTATTTATTTTTCCAACGTATATGTAGGTACTCGTACAGTAACAGTTACACTCGATTTCCTTGAATGAACATATGGACTGTCAACACTTATGGTGTGCAATAATAATAATAATAATAATAAATAAGGTTTAAATAATTTTATTGTAAACTTTACCTAGGTACTGATATTTTTGTACTTCACCATTTTATTTGGTCCATTACTAGATACCTACTAGGAAAAATAAGAATAATACCCATGTACCTATCTAGGTACATACTCTTGAACACATTTCACTAATACTTTCAGCAGTTTCAGCACCTAAACTAAAATAATTTATACACTACTTGTCTCATTTCTCTCTCTATCCACTGTATCACTGTGCCACCTGTAATAACAATACTGGAAACGTGCTCTCACAAGGGACACTGCATTATCCTGAGGACTCCCTTTTACCTCCTGCACTTGTTTTCAACCCCTCTCCTCCCCCTGTCATCCAATCGTTCGCATTTGTATGTGCTGAAACATAAATTATACTTTAGGAGAAATTGTTTCCATTGGATTTTATTGCTCTTAGATTTTCAACAATTGTACAGGGTGTGACGGAAAACTTTTTACTTGATCACCCTGTTGAACAAGAGAATTGATTCTTACTCTGGAGGTGCTGGGTTCAAATCCCGGTGGAACTATGCTGTTCTCAGATCGACATGACTTCCATAAATATTAATACACAAGTGAAGAATAGGTTCGCTTAGTATTTGGGGTCGATGAGGAAACAGAAAATTACAATAAATAGAAATACCTACTTAATAATGATGGAAAAAAGTGACAGGGTTTTCTTGTAAGAAATCTTTCCCGGTGGAACTATGCTGTTCTCAGATCGACATGACTTCCATAAATATTAATACACAAGTGAAGAATAGGTTCGCTTAGTATTTGGGGGTCGATGAGGAAACAGAAAATTACAATAAATAGAAATACCTACTTAATAATGATGGAGAAAAGTGACAGGGTTTTCTTGTAAGAAATCTTCTAAGTCTAAGGAATCTAAGCGATAATAAAATTAACTTTTCTCCCATTTCCTTTTATAAATAATCTCTTTCTTTCGAATGTTAGGTCAATCGAGGAGATGGAATTCGGCACATCCGCCAAAATTATAAAATTGGATTATACCCTATAAATAATCTCTTTCTTTCGAATGTTAGGTCAATCGAGGAGATGGAATTCGGCACATCCGCCAAAATTATAAAATTGGATTATACCTATTTGTCAATTCTAGCACTTACTTGAATAGATAAATATCAATTTTCATTTTATAGTTTGCTTTGGCTTTGACAAGAACCTTCACAGAAGAACCTTCATAAGAACCTTCACACACATGTTCGAATGTCATTAAATCTGTTCATAACTGGAGCATACTTAATATTGTACGTACATAGATAGGTATTATCCACCATCGCGTTATTTATTATATTTATTCAAGGAAAATAAATAAGTAATTGAAGCGGCTCAGCAAAGAAATGAACTCACACATTTTTTTACCGTACAACATAAATATTATTGGAATGAAAACGTTATTCGCGTGAAAATATTTCGAGGCCGAAGGGAAAGGGAGATAAAGAGAGAATTTAAGGAGAGAGTGAATACACAACTTTTTTTTTTTCACCTGAGCAATGCTATGCACTTCAATGTTCAAAGAATTCTTTTGTTTAGGTATTTCTTTTTTTTATGAAAAACAAGTCAGTATACCTTGTACCACATATTAGTAAATATGAGAGAGAGAGAGAGAGAGAGAGAGAGTGAGAAAGGTGTTATTTTTCGTATTTTGTAAAATGGAGGCATAAACAATTTTCCAGGGAATTGCTTCCGATACAGCTAAGCGATTTTTCAGTGTCCAAATTTGTATGAATGCCGTGAAACTATTTGAGTATGCAATACGCTACACGTCATATAAATATTAGTGGAGGCTTCCGATACAGCTAAGCGATTTTTCAGTGTCCAAATTTGTATGAATGCCGTGAAACTATTTGAGTATGCAATACGCTACACGTCATAAATTATAAATATTAGTGGAGATGTCTAGTTCACAATGCAGCAAATGCGCATAATCAAGCAAAGAAACAGGTTGCGAGGCGCAGAGACACAAAGATTGGAGAAACCTTATATGAAACTTTCAAATACCAATTCGAATGCTTTCTGGGATTGTATTTCCTCCCTGTTCTTGATCTAATCCCCCCAAAAAATACCACTTCGTGGCATAAAAAAGACCCCGCCAAGTCGTTCCTCCCAAAATAAATCAAGTGCCCACAAAAAATAAACAAACCTTCATCCCACCCCAAAAAAGATTAGAAATCAATTTTGTACCCCGCCTTTTATTCACTTAATAATTTGTGTGCTCGTCCTTCAGGTAGTACCTACCTTTCTTTCCCCTCATTGCTCTCCTCTTTCCTCTAATATTACTTCTGCTTCACTGCATTGGCGGCGTATCGATGAGGAAACAGAAAATTACAATAAATAGAAATACCTACTTAATAATGATGGAGAAAAGTGACAGGGTTTTCTTGTAAGAAATCTCTTGTCTAAGGAATCTTTCGAATGTTAGGTCAATCGAGGAGATGGAATTCAGCACATCCACCAAAATTATAAAATTGGATTATACCTATTTGTCAATTCTAGCACTTACTTGAATAAATAAATATCAATTTTCATTTTATAGTTTGCTTTGGCTTTGACAAGAACCTTCACAGAAGAACTTTCATAAGAACATTCACACACATGTTCGAATGTCATTAAATCTGTTCATAACTGGAGCATACTTAATATTGTACGTAGATAGATAGGTATTATCCGCCACCGCGTTATTTATTATATTTATTCAAGGAAAATAAATAAGTAATTGAAGCGGCTCAGCAAAGAAATGAACTCACACATCGCCATCGCGTTATTTATTATATTTATTCAAGGAAAATAAATAAGTAATTGAAGCGGCTCAGCAAAGAAATGAACTCACACATTTTTTGCCGTACAACATAAATATTATTGGAATGAAAACGTTATTCGCGTGAAAATATTTCGAGGCCGTAGGGGATTAAACCTGCGGCCTCCGGTGTACAAACCTAGTATGATACACCTAAGCTGTGAAAGCTCCTTCTACCAGGTGGTAAACTAGGACATTCAAAATCATTCAAAAACTTGGGTAGCTAATGTCCTTATGCCCTTAGCTCTGTTAGATTTAGGGGATGGCAGCTTATTGATTTATACACCTAAGCTGTGAAAGCTCCTTCTACCAGGTGGTAAACTAGGACATTCAAAATCATTCAAAAACTTGGGTAGCTAATGTCCTTAGGCCCTTAGCTCTGTTAGATTTAGGGGATGGCAGCTTATTGATTTGTGCAAAAAGTTTCAAATGAGAAGCAGTCTGTAATATTTCTTTTATTTTCTCTCTGCTATTTTATCAAACAATAAAAATAAATTAATTGAATTCATTTACAGTTGTTCTATTGCGAAGCTCCTTGGATTGTATTTAAAGATGACCTTGTACACCTAAGCTGTGAAAGCTCCTTCTACCAGGTGGTAAACTAGGACATTCAAAATCATTCAAAAACTTGGGTAGCTAATGTCCTTAGCTCTGTTAGATTTAGGGGATGGCAGCTTATTGATTTATGCAAAAAGTTTCAAATGAGAAGCAGTCTGTAATTTTATTTCTTTTATTTTCTCTCTGCTATTTTATCAAACAATAAAAATAAATTAATTGAATTCATTTACAGTTGTTCTATTACGAAGCTCCTTGGATTGTATTTAAAGATGACCTTATTATTCTCACGGTAACCATTCGTCATTTTCTTAGCGTAACCATTCTTCGACTATTTTTCTAGCAAAATAGGTTCTGCAGACTTTCTCTTTTAAGATGACCTTCTTTTTCTTCTTAGGGTAACCATTCTTTATTTTATTCTGATCTTGAAATTTGTCGCGACGACCTATGAACTCAAAGCGAGAAAGTTTTAGATAACACTTCAGTCGATCATCTAAGACCGGTTTCAGCGTCACCTATGTTGAGCTACGCCGAGCAAGGTCAAAAAATGGATGGGTGACTTAAACATTATATTGGTAGTTATTAGGAAACATTAAAAGGAGTAAAGGGAGAACGGGCTTCCCTCATGATATGAATTTCCCATTTTTGGTGCTTCCCCTATTGGCGGGAGAACATGGAAAAATTAAAATTTGAATAGGCCATACCTCCGGCCCTGTTTATTGGATCGAGTTCAAACTTATACCAATGTACTACGTTATTTAAGGCCTTTAATATGTTGTATCAAAAGTAGGGGGTTCTTATTTAAGATTTTAAAGTTGGACCCCCTGGGGCCGACCCTGAAAAAGTCCCTGAATTTTCACGTAGTCTGTAAGAAACTAGAGGTAAGTATAGGCTCGTATACTAAATTTCAGGTTTCTAAATTCATCGGTGCAAAAATTAAGGTGGGGGGGGACTTTATGAATGCACTACCTGTATATAAAAAAAAAACACGAATACCTACCTACCTCTAGGAGAACACAAGCTCGATTATGTGTACACACCTTGCTCTATTTCGCTCTCAAACAGACTATAAAGAGTAGCATGTTGTGTTTCACGGACTCTTCCCCTTAGTAACAACATCAAATTTTCACTACATCGTATTAGCAGTAAATGATTGGTAAATGGGCATTTCATACATGGTTTCACGAGAAGTTCTGCTAAATATCTCGTGAAATTTAGGCAGTGGTAAAGTCTTACTAGTCAATGGTGGGAAATTTACTAATGAATGAGGCTAAAATAATGAAGAAATTAATTCAACCGCATTGATTTAACAAGACAAGGAGGTAAATGATATCCTTGGAAAACAGAGGAAAGAAGAGAGAAATACAGGGAAAGAAAACTAAAGAGAGAGAAGAGAAAGAGAGCTTTAAAGCAAAAGTTTTCAGGGAAGATTTTCCCTGCGAAAATTCACAGAAGGCTATTTATTCAGGTAGGTAGTTAGGGTTGGTGGCTGGGCTGCTGGTAGGATAAGATTTGATATACTGTAACTGCTAGGGTCTTATCGTCCCGAAATCGGAGAGAGAAGGAAGACAGGATAGGAGAAAGCCAGCCGTTCCGAGAACGAACGTTATCCCATCAGGATAAAATCCGCCCCGGGCGGGAATCGAACCCGCGGCCTAGCGCTTACAAGGCAGACGCACTACCAACTAAGCTAACTAGGCTGGCTGTCCTAACATTATCTTCCTATTGTTGAGTTGATTTATTTCGACCAGCCCGGCCTTTGCTTTGTCTCTGAACTTCCCATCTGTTGAGGCCTGTAACACTTGAAATAGGTATAAAGGCAGAACATGGATTTTTATTCATTTATTTTTAATATAAAACTACCTATGTAGGTACCTAGGTACCTAAGACCTGCCTACCTTATCTACCTTATGTTTACCGGAAATTGTATCGAATGAAGCAATTTGTCAACATACCTGGGTAATTATTACGTTGAAATAGGTAGGTACCTGGTTACAATATTCGTTTTTTAAAAAATGAAAATGGAATCCCATAAATAACGTTCACATTTTTTCATGGACTGTCCGATAACTTGTTTTTATTTATTTTTCCAACGTATATGTAGGTACTCGTACAGTAACAGTTACACTCGATTTCCTTGAATGAACGAAGCAACAGCAGACGTGGTAAACATCTGGACTGTCAACACTTATGGTGTGCTTACGAATATAAAATTGATCGGCACAAAATATCACACATTGTCCGAATGAAGGGCAAAACGTCGCCACGGGCATCATCTATCAAAACAAAGCCATCTCTATCAATCAGCCTGTGCAGCAATTTTTCAAACTCAGAGAGAATCGTCCAATAGAAAGCGATATAAAAAACGTTTGTTTGCTTTTGGCCTGGGGTCACTCATTTGACTCATTGCTATGGCAGGCACGTTGAGGCCAAGGGTGATGGTGAAAGTCATTTATAATTCCTAATACAGCCTGGAAGTTAAATGTGTAGGTACTTGTGTGTTAAGTGCGATATATCGGGGCTCTTTTGTTTTAATTATTTAATAGATTGATTTTGAAGTTGTGTTTTGTGTATTAGTTGGTGTACTCCTTATAGTACCTAATACCTAACAGCCTGGATTTTTTTCTTCTCACATACTCCATATACAAATAACGATTGTGGTGTGTGTTTGACCTCTTTCATGTCCTAGGTCCTGAGGATTCTCGTTTTATTTATATTTCAAAAGGCTTTCCAATAGAGGAATTAAACATTTTCTTTTTTTACCCAAACTGGACTGAACTCTTCTTCTTATTCTTCTTCATGTCGGAGGTTGGCAATCACTGTGTCAGGCGAACTTTGCTCTGAAGAGTTCTTACGATAAACGCAGGTTACGTAACCAGGATATTTTTCGTCTTCCTACAGAGCTTTTTCCCACTATTTTGCCTTGGATAATGGACTGAACTAAGAAAGCTAAATACCTAGAGAGATAGAGGGACGTGGATAAAGAGAAATCATGAAGATGATGTACGGGATACGGGTACAAGAAGATACATAATACATACCTTCTATACCTACAATAAAAAATAAAAAAATCTTCCCATTTGGGAATAGCTATGGCAAACGAGCATTGCACATCAGAGTTCAAGGGGTCATGAGAAACAAGCGTATTGAAAGATAAAATATAATCTCGCTCTCCCATACACAAAGGAAAATGATAACAAATGAAAATCTTGGAAAGAAATCCCATATGTTGGGTGCAGAAAACTACCCAAACATCCTAGACAGGGTTGTGTGAAATCTATAGCACTTGTAGAAATGGTCCTACAAAAGGAAAATACAGTGATAAGTTAAAGCGCTAGGGTTTGAAAATCTCCAGGGGAAGACTAAACAAAAACATTAAATAAGCGATAAAAGGGAAACAAACATGAAAAGCATTACACTATTACATACTAGTACATTTACATAGGTATGTACAAAAGAAATGTGAATAGCTCAGGAATGAGTAGGTAACCTAATCCATTTTATTAATGTAAAAATTATGTACAAAGATTACATTCGACCAAGTCTTTATGGTGAAAAAAAGTTGTTCTAATTTAGAAAAGAAAAATCAGACATTAGCAAAAATAGATTTAATTCACTCTAACTTTCGAAGGTTTGTGTGATTTTGATGAAATTTATCAAATTAATATTGTTAGCACCAAAAGAGCATTTGCCCTCTAGATTTTGGATTTTGATCATCAGGCTTTTGCCAGTCTCATAGCAGTCTTTTTCAGTGAGTTCTGCAGTTCACTGAAGAACTACCACTAGGAGGTAATAAAAGTATGCATGAGAATTCAGATAAAATCTGGTCCCTATAAGTGCTCTGGAGTGTCTCGAGTATACTGAGTTGGTTCTAATTTCCGTTTATTTTTATTTGATTTCAGGATGGTGTGAAATGATTGAAATTAGTCCTGTAAGTATACGTACGTATAACCGTTCTAATTTCCGTTTATTTTTATTTGATTTCAGGATGGTGTGAAATGATTGAAATTAGTCCTGTAAGTATACGTACGTATAACCTATATGTATCAACAGTCCTAAAAGGATGATAAAATTAGATTATCTAAGTAAATAAGTCCTAGCAGAATAATTTTAGTACTTATGCATACATTAATTTCTATACAAATAATGTCTAGTGCCTAGAGTACGTACTAGAATCTGGATTAAACCATAATAATTATTCAAAAAATCAGCAATCCCCTCTCTGGGGAAAATAGGCAGAAAATGAAAAGGAGGATAGAGGAAGACAGGATTTAATAACACGAGTGGTTTTATCTCTCACTTTCCTCCCTGTCTCTCTCATTCCCTCCCTCCAAGGGGAAGAGAAATAGAGGAAAAGAAGTGAAAAGAGAGTTTTGTTTTTGGGTTGAGGTGGCAGTGAGAACAGAAATAATGAAATAACCTCCTCTCCCCCCGGTCTGGATTTTCCCCCAGTGAAAATGATAATTGTTACCTTACCCCTGAAAAATAATTAGAAAACTCATGCTCAAATCTCTTCACCTGTACCGGAGGGATGGATTTTATTATATCCCACTATTTATTCGAAATTATCATGAAAATAGGAATTCTACCAACTAAGCTAACTAGGCTGGCTGTCCTAACATTATCTTCCTATTGTTGAGTTGATTTATTTCGACCAGCCCGGCCTTTGCTTTGTCTCTGAACTTCCCATCTGTTGAGGCCTGTAACACTTGAAATAGGTATAAAGGCAGAACATGGATTTTTATTCATTTATTTTTAATATAAAACTACCTATGTAGGTACCTAGGTACCTAAGACCTGCCTACCTTATCTACCTTATGTTTACCGGAAATTGTATCGAATGAAGCAATTTGTCAACATACCTGGGTAATTATTACGTTGAAATAGGTTTTTAAAAAAAAATGAAAATGGAATCGCATAAATAACGTTCACATTAAAGAACCATCCATAAGGTAATTCCCCTTATGGATGGTACCTTTCTGCCTTATGCTGTGCATTTATGTCATACTTGGTTCATGGTATTATACTGACGTATTGGAATTTGGAAAAGAAAATATTTATGTAATACTTGGTTGAGGGTACTACAGCGGGGTACTGGGAATGAAACTGATGAGATTTAGAGATTATAATCTAATTATTAAGGTCGATGATTATGAGAATGAATGCAATAAATTTTAAATACTTACCATGTTTTTGAAGTGTTATATAAATTCGTGTCCTCATATATTTGTCTCAAACCTCTCCTTTCCCTCCTCCGTCATTGTTCTCGAATTTTGGAATCAAACTAATTATCATCACTATTTTGTGCTCGCATCAAAAAGTTTCAAATGAGAAGCAGTCTGTAATATTTCTTTTATTTTCTCTCTGCTATTTTATCAAACAATAAAAATAAATTAATTGAAATCAATTACAGTTGTTCTATTACGAAGCTCCTTTAATATTGTATTTAAAGATGACCTTATTCTTCTTACGGTAACCATTCGTCATTTTCTTAGCGTAACCATTCTTCGACTATTTTTCTCGCGAAATAGGTTCTGCAGACTTTCTATTTTAAGATGACCTTCTTTTTCAGGTTGTCTCAAACCTCTCCTTTCCCTCCTCCGTCATTGTTCTCGAATTTTGGAATCAAACTAATTATCATCACTATTTTGTGCTCGCCTGCTCGCATAGGAAGTTGGGTACATCATTTACAAATCTTTCACGTATAGTCGGCAGACTCGGCAGTCCTGTTTGTGCCCCCGTGTTTCCCTCTTTCCTCCCATATTCAGCTGAATAATTCCCTTTAGGAATGAGCTATTAATTTCTCGACAGTCACAACTTTGGGTCGAGCTTGTCCTTCTTTTTCTTCTTAGGGTAACCATTCTTTATTTTATTTCTTAGGGTAACCATTCTTCGACTATTTTTCCAGCAAAATAGGTACTGCAGAAGTGCAGACTTTTCCTCAAGCCGTTCTGAACGCTAGGATGGATAAACTGAATGCTTATGCAGGAAAAATGTAGAATATCCTAGACTGCTGCATTTTGCTCATTATTCTCAGAACATTACGTACTATAGCCATTATGAATATGACGGTGCATCAAAATGAAATTTAACGGCACTCTCATCGTTGCGAGGGCGTAAAAGAGTACTCGAGAAATTTATATGCCTCCTGTGCTTATATGTCTACTCATTACCCACTCTTTCATAGATTCCTAGAACTAGAATATAGACTTGTGGGCTGCCTATTAAAAATCCGCTTACCTATTCAATTGAAAATAATAACAGAAGATCAGAACTGTTTCGAAAATTCATTTTTGGGACTAAACATTATATTGGTAGTTATTAGGAAACATTAAAAGGAGTAAAGGGAGAACGGGCTCTAGTCTTGATTTTAAATCATTACATGAAAGTAAAATCGAAAAATCAAAAATCAAGAATGATAATAAACCGAATATTAAACAAATTAAGTAGGTACATAGGTACTGATTTTTTCTAATCACGATCGAATAAACTACGGGCTGAAAAATTCCCGGAGGGACGGGCCCAGCTTGTTCTCTCATTGATCCTTCTTTTCTTTCCCTTCCTTTTTTTCCCTGCCTCTTCTTTTACCGCCTTTTCTCTCTCTTCCTTTTCCCTCATTTTCCTTTCCTCCTCTTTATTCTTCTCTCTTTAATTTGGACCCTTCTACCCTCCTACCTTTTTACCTTCCCTCTCTCTCTCTCCCTCCCTCTGTAGTCTGTATTGTAATTTTACTCCCAGTTGTATTCTGTTCTGTGGAAAATCCACAAAGAAAATCCTATTCAAATTAGGTTGTCTCAAACCTCTCCTTTCCCTCCTCCGTCATTGTTCTCGAATTTTGGAATCAAACTAATTATCATCACTATTTTGTGCTCGCATATAGGAAGTTGGGTACATCATTTACAAATCTTTCACGTATAGTCGGCAGACTCGGCAGTCCTGTTTGTGCCCCCGTGTTTCCCTCTTTCCTCCCATATTCAGCTGAATAATTCCCTTTAGGAATGAGCTATTAATTTTTCGACAGTCACAACTTTGGGTCGGGCTTGTGTTTTTTGGATCACTAGGAAACTATTCGCTTAGAAAACTAATCTTTTATAATAAAGCAGGGTCTTACACAAGACCTTCTTTAGACTCCTGGGGAAAAAGGACTTTTTAGTCTCATTCGAGCAGGATAAACAAGGTATACTCTATTCTACGGTGCAGGTCGCAGGAAAATACTAGTTGCATGAGGATAATGCACGTCAGACAATCTAGAATCTAGACAATAATATGGAGTTACCTAGATATACAGAAAATTTTCTCTATGTTCGTGACAAAATTACAACTGGAAAATGAAAATGGAAAATGAATATTTTGTACTATTTAGATAGGTACCCATATCCATGATGTCTTGTGATTAAAATCAGAGTAGAACCCATAACTTACACAAGACCTTCTTTAGACTCCTGGGGAAAAAGGACTTTTTAGTCTCATTCGAGCAGGATAAACAAGGTATATTCTATTTTATGGTGCAGGTCGCAGGAAAATACTAGTTGCATGAGGATAATGCACGTCAGACAATCTAGAATCTAGACATAATAATATGGAGTTACCTAGATATACAGAAAATTTTCTCTATGTTCGTGACAAAATTACAACGAGGAAAATGAGAAAATGGAAAATGAATATTTTGTACTATGTAGATTTTTTTTTGTACCCATATCCATGATGTCTTGTGATTAAAATCAGAGTGCGTCAGACAATCTAGAATCTAGACATAATAATATGGAGTTACCTAGATATACAGAAAATTTTCTCTATGTTCGTGACAAAATTACAACTGGAAAATGAGAAAATGAAAATGGAAAATGAATATTTTGTACTATGTAGATAGGTACCCATATCCATCATGTCTTGTGATTAAAATCAGAGTATAGTTACCTACATATTACATAATTAGATATAGTACCTACCTACCTACTAATTGGACGACTTCATTGGGGACTAAATTAAGTGCTTTAAGGCCTGATTAAAAAAAAATTAATGTAGATAAGCTGATTGAATTCAAGATGAATTGGTTGCTCTCCCAAGAGAATAATTATTATGTCCATGAAAAAAAGTAAAATTTTACAAACCAGCCATGGTGCACTGATAAAGAAATCAGTGCTTGTCTCACACAGGTCTGTTTTTGACGGACAAAATTACCTCGGGAAACAAAGCTAAAGTGAAGGTAAGAAAAAAAGACGAATGGACATAGAAATTTACAAACCAGCCATGGTGCACTGATAAAGAAATCAGTGCTTGTCTCACACAGGTCTGTTTTTGACGGACAAAATTACCTCGGGAAATAAAGCTAAAGTGAAGGTAAGAAAAAAAGACGAATGGACATAGAACGGAGATTACAAGAAGAGGAAATGTATGAGGAAACGATGCTCAGGAAAACATGGAGTAGAAGGAAGAACTTGGATCGATTAAAAGAGTGAAAGGATGATGTTCAAGAGGAACAAGAAGGAGGAGGAGAAGAAGGAGAAGGAAGAAGAAGAAGGAGAAGAAGAAAAACGTGTAAACATACATACTTACCAAATCTTGTGCGAGCTGTAATGCCAAGTCATATATTTTGTGTTATATGGGCCCCTATTACGTGGCATAAGACATAATTTACCTGTGCAAGTGGAGCAAATGTTAAACGTGAACGTGGTACGTGATGCTACGTACTTCGCAGTGGTGTAGACTCGATGTAATACTTGGCTCATGGTATTACACTGGACTCTCTCTTCCTTTTCCCTCATTTTCCTTTCCTCCTCTTTATTCTTCTCTCTTTAATTTGGACCCTTCTACCCTCCTACCTTTTTACCCCATTCACCTTCCCTCTTCCCCTTGGAGGGAGGGAATGAGAGAGACAGGGAGGAAAGTGAGAGATAAAACCACTCGTGTTATTAAATCCTGTCTTCCTCTAAACTACGGGCTGAAAAATTCCCGGAGGGACGGGCCCAGCTTGTTCTCCCATTGATCCTTCTTTTCTTTCCCTTCCTTTTTTTCCCCTGCCTCTTCTTTTACCGCCTTTTCTCTCTCTTCCTTTTCCCTCATTTTCCTTTCCTCCTCTTTATTCTTCTCTCTTTAATTTGGACCCTTCTACCCTCCTACCTTTTTACCTTCCCTCTCTCTCTCTCCCTCCCTCTGTAGTCTGTATTGTAATTTTACTCCCAGTTGTATTCTGTTCTGTGTATCTTCTTCCCTCTGTCTAGTCATTTCATTTCGTCTATTCCGTTTCTACCTTCATTCCTCATTTTACAATTTCCTATATTTATTTTCTATGTAGGTACTAACTTTGTGCAAAATTGTAGAGCCCAAAAGAGTACTTACACATGTCATCTTTACTATGTACGAGTAAGAGGATTCATAAGAGGGGGGGATACCCAAATTTTATTATTCGTCCGAATATGATCATACCTGTATGTAGATATTGTGTCCAAATAAGTGCTGACAAAAGAAGCAGTAAAATCATCAGTAAAATTGATTCTCCCTCTAGTTTAATAATATCCATTTCTTTTTTCCCCTCTATCACCATATATTTATCTATCTATATTTTCAGAGAGATGATAGATGGGAACATCATTAAGACCTACGTAGATAGATCCCGGAACCTCATGGTACAAACAGGATTGTAGACGGATTTGCCAAAAAGTCTCGTGTCTTGACAAACTATTAAGCCAAGTGCAACTGGCAATAGACCCAGGTTTGAACCCCCACACGATGCCCAATTTAACGTTACCAAAGCAGAACATGTAAAAATTTCAAACTTTTGTCCTCTATGAACACCTTTCCAGGTGTGTTTTTGAGCAAGCAAAGGTTAAAATCAGATAAAATCCAATTTGACAAGGTTTTATTACGGTGTTATCAGGCATGGATTCAGATTTCGAAAGGGGTTTCACGGGGACAAGTAATGTTATAAAAGGCATAAGGGAGAAAAGAGATACTAATTTTTTTAAGGTTGAAGCCGTTTAAGGCTATTGCAAATCTCCATCTCGAAATTGACCAATTAAATATGATCTCAGGCAAGTTGTTACTAGATCTAATCTGAACGGAGAAAGACTGTAGGTAAAATAGATATTTATTTTGTTTTATTCGTAGATAATTATTTAGGTAACTATCAACCTATGTTTTCTTCCAATACTGAGATATTTGTATGTATCATGTCCCTCTTACGGAAATGGAAAAAGTAATTAGATAAGTATTTTCTATGTAGGTAGGGGAGAGCAGGGTAATGGTGCGCAGCGGGTAATGGTGCGCACCATTATACTAGAAAACTATAGATAATTATTTAGGTAACTATCAACCTATGTTTTCTTCCAATACTGAGATATTTGTATGTATCATGTCCCTCTCACGGAAATGGAAAAAGTAATTAGATAAGTATTTTCTATGTAGGTACTAACTTTGTGCAAAATTGTAGAGCCCAAAAGAGTACTTACACATGTCATCTTTATTTTCACATTTCACCTACATATTCGGCACAGCACAGACAGAGTTTTTTATTTGACTCTCTAGCTTAAACAGGGACCTTAGAATATCAGTTGGTGCTTAGGTGCGCACAATTACCCCACTCTCCCCTACTAACTTTGTGCAAAATTGTAGAGCCCAAAAGAGTACTTACACATGTCATCTTTTTTTTCACATTTCACCTGCATATTCGGCACAGCACAGACAGATAACGTAAAATAATAGACAACAATAATAATACGAATAATTTTACAGAATAATATAATGGGCTGCCTGCAGCTATGTCAAGTACCATCATTTCCCATTTCGTATCTTCTTCCCTCTGTCTAGTCATTTCATTTCGTCTATTCCGTTTCTACCTTCATTCCTCATTTTACAATTTCCTATATTTATGTATGTAGAGACAATAGAGCAGCGGTTCCCAACCGGGGGTACGCGAGAAAAAAATTGTGTAATGGCGGACAAAGGCAAATTTTGAATTTTAATGGGTTTCCAATGCAGTACAGTCGAGAAAAGCACTGAATTTTGACCTCAAGGTACTGAAGTACTGATTTTTTTCAAAAGGTACTGAGAGTCTTTAGAACTCAGTAGTAATGGTACACATCAATCTAGGTATGTGTAACCGGTACTCATTATGATGGTAGCGGGGGTACGTGAGATTAAATCTGGGTACCCAAGTGGTACACGGGCGAAAAAAGGTCTATACCTACCTACCTAGCATCTGTATAAGACGAGTAATATTTTATCTATCTCTTTTCAGTGTTTTATTTGTCAAACTTGCGTTTTCAATTATCTTTTTTTATGATGTTGTAAAGATAGTCCATCAGTTACCTCATTACATTCGTATTTATCTCTTGAAGAGAAAATTAATTGGAATCCCTAACCTCGTGGAAACTTCTCATGTGAACCCATTAGAAACATATTAGGGAGCTGCAGCGTTTGATAAATTCTCGAGCTTGTTTTGTGAAAAATTAGAGTGGAATTTTTCGGTTTTCAACTGCTATCATCGGACCAATTTATATTTTAACCTGAATAAAAGCTAATTTTTAATATTTGCTATAAAATATCTACGGTTCACTTTAGACAGAAAGTACCATTTGCAAAATGGTACAATTATTTTGAATGAAATTTCAACGTCATCCTGTGTGATGATTCGATTTGTTATTACTTTTTTATTAGATAGGTAGCAATGTAAAAAAAAGCAATTAAAAATCAGATCACCTTTTAGCAGAAACTGTTTTCACTATAATTATGAAATACCTCGCCTCAGAGAAAATGGGGTTCGAAATAAAGTCGGTGTTTTTTACTTTTCATACACCCATAAACTATGTGCTAATCACCCAGGTTCCCCTAAATGTTATACGAGGGGGCCCCCTCTCCCTTTCATGGCTAATTCACCATCAGCGTTAAGTAATTTCCAGCCCCCAAGTTAAGACCGATGCAACGCTTGGCGGCATTTTACCGCTTTTTGGCCGTTTTCGGTGTAATTTAACAATATCTCGGGAACGGTATAAGCTAGCTGCTAAAGACTTGAAATTTGGTATGTACGTTTCAATTGAAAATTAAAAAGGTTCTCTAATTTTATTTATTAAGATTGATAACTAGATATACACCTACATATAAGTCCCCGTTCGAACGTCACAATTTAATTTTGCGTGAAGCTTTGTGCTATCCCATCAGAAAGAGTTTTTACTTAGGTACCAACTTTCCATCCCCCCCCCCTCTCTCTCTCTTCCCTTTGTCATTTAGAGAGAAAGAAATATTAAATTTGCTTAAAACGCCATCTCAGTCGTGCTTGAAAAAGATTTGGAGAGTAGGTATACCTAATAGGTGTAAAGGGTATTAGCGCGTGAGCGCAAATTATTATTAGCTCTATTTTAGCGCAAATTATTTGCGCCATTCGTGGGTAATTTGCGTTGATGTGGAATGAGAATGTCATTTGTCTCTGGTTGTCAGAAGACATAGAAGTCCGATTAGGAAGGAATGTGATATTCTCGTATGACGAATTCTTTATAACCCACCTCTCCCCTCTTTCTCTTACTACCCCTCCTGTTTTCCTTCTTCCCTCTCTTTCTCTTACTACCCCTCCTGTTTTCCTTCTTCCCTCTCTTTCTCTTCTCCCTTTATTCTGCTTCCCCCTTCTCTTCCTCTTCTCCCTCCTCTTTCCGTTTTCCCTTTTTTAGTCCGTCCTTCCTTTATTATTACGATAGTAATAAAAAAAAAGGTATAGTGGACGGGCTATTGTATTCGCTTCGGTGTCGTCTGTCTGTCTGTCTGTCCTAGAAGGACTTATCCAAACCTGGTCGACCTATATATCAAATTAAAGGTCTTTTTACCAGGAGCACGAAAATGGTACCAGGAACACAGTCCGTCCTTCCTTTATTATTACGATAGTAATAAAAAAAAAGGTATAGTGGACGGGCTATTGTATTCGCTTCGGTGTCGTCAGTCTGTCTGTCTGTCTGTCCCCATAGAAGGACTTATCCAAACCTGGTCGACCTATATATCAAATTAAAAGTCTTTTTACGAGGAACACGAAAGTGGTGGTTCAAATTTTGTCCAGAGAACCAAAAACTGGTTTTTGGGGGATTTTTTTCACATTTTCTCACACAAATGAGCTCTGATCTTGAAATTTGTCGCGACGACCTATGAACTCAAAGCGAGAAAGTTTCAGATAACACTTCAGTCGATCATTTAAGACCGATTTTAGCGTCACCTATGTTAAGCTACGCCGAGAAAGGCCAATAAATGGATGGGTGACTTAAACATTAGATTGGGAATCAAGGGAGAACGGGCTCCAGTCTTGATTTTAAATCATTACATGAAAGTAAAATAAAAAAATCAAATCAAGAATGATCAAGACTCGAATATTAACCACACTTAAGTAGGTAGAGGTACTCGATTTAATTCTAATGCACGAAGCTAGGTACAGTGTAAGTAGAGATAAAACCTACTCGATTTTATTCTAATCACCGATCTCCCGACTATAAACTACGGGGCTGAAAAATTCCCGGAGGGACGGGCCCAGCTGTGTTCTCTCCATTGATCTTCTTTTCTTTCCTTCTCTTTTTTTCCCTGCTCTTCTTTTACCCGCCTTTTCTCTTTCTTCCTTTTCCTCTCATTTTCCTTTCTCCTCTTTATTCTTCTCTCTTTAATTTGGACCTTCTACCTCTACCCTTTTTACATTCACCTTCCCTCTCTCTCTCTCTCCTCCCTTCTGTAGTCTGTATTGTAATTTTACTCCCAGTTGTTATTCTCTGTTCTGTGAAAATCCACCAAAGAAGATCTCCTATTCAAATTAGGTTGTTCTCAAACTCTCTCTTTCCCTCCTCCGTCATTGTTCTGAATTTTTTTGGAAATCAAACTAATTATCATCACATTTTTGTGCTTGCTCGCATAGGAAGTTGGGTACATCATTTACAAATCTTTCACGTATAGTCGGCAGACTCGGCAGTCCTGTTTGTGCCCCCGTGTTTCCCTCTTTCCTCCCATATTCAGCTGAATAATTCCCTTTAGGAATGAGCTATTAATTTTTCGACAGTCACAACTTTGGGTCGGGCTTGTGTTTTTTGGATCATTAGGAAACTATTCGCCATGAAAACTAATCTTTTATAAAAAAAAAAGCAGGGTCTTTTGCTGCAAACATTTCTTATGTTAACCCTTGTTATGTTATTGAACCCATAACTTACACAAGACCTTCTTTAGACTCCTGGGGAAAAAGGACTTTTTAGTCTCATTCGAGCAGGATAAACAAGGTATATTCTATTTTATGGTGCAGGTCGCAGGAAAATACTAGTTGCATGAGGATAATGCACGTCAGACAATCTAGAATCTAGACATAATAATATGGAGTTACCTAGATATACAGAAAATTTTCTCTATGTTCGTGACAAAATTACAACGAGGAAAATGAGAAAATGGAAAATGAATATTTTGTACTATGTAGATTTTTTTTTGTACCCATATCCATGATGTCTTGTGATTAAAATCAGAGTGTAGTTACCTACATATTACATAATTAGCTATAGTACCTACCTACCTACTAATTGGACGACTTCATTGGGGACTAAATTAAGTGCTTTAAGGCCTGATTAAAAATTAATGTAGATAAGCTGATTGAATTCAAGATGAATTGGTTGCTCTCCCAAGAGAATAATTATTATGTCCATGAAAAAAAGTAAAATTTTACAAACCAGCCATGGTGCACTGATAAAGAAATCAGTGCTTGTCTCACACAGGTCTGTTTTTGACGGACAAAATTACCTCGGGAAATAAAGCTAAAGTGAAGGTAAGAAAAAAAGACGAATGGACATAGAACGGAGATTACAAGAAGAGGAAATGTATGAGGAAACGATGCTCAGGAAAACATGGAGTAGAAGGAAGAACTTGGATCGATTAAAAGAGTGAAAGGATGATGTTCAAGAGGAACAAGAAGGAGGAGGAGAAGAAGGAGAAGGAAGAAGAAGAAGGAGAGGAAGAAAAACGTGTAAACATACATACTTACCAAATCTTGTGCGAGCTGTAATGCCAAGTCATACATTTTGTGTTATATGGGCCCCTATTACGTGGCATAAGACATAATTTACCTGTGCAAGTGGAGCAAATGTTAAACGTGAACGTGGTACGTGATGCTACGTACTTCGCAGTGGTGTAGACTCGATGTAATACTTGGCTCATGGTATTACACTGGAGTACTTGGAATGGAAATACAAATGTAATACTTGGGTGATGGTATTACACTGGGGTACTTGAAAAGGAAATACATATTTGGACAGCAGTGAGCAGAAAAGAACCATCCATAAGGTAATTCCCCTTATGGATGGTACCTTTCTGCCTTATGCTGTGCATTTATGTCATACTTGGTTCATGGTATTACACTGACGTATTGGAATTTGGGAAAGAAAATATTTATGTAATACTTGGTTGAGGGTACTACAGCGGGGTACTGGGAATGAAACTGATGAGATTATAATCTAATAATTATTAAGATCGATGATTGAGAATTAATGCAATAAATTTTAAATACTTACCATGTTTTTGAAGTGTTATATAAATTCATGTCCTCATTATTTGGGAAAGAAAATATTTATGTAATACTTGGTTGAGGGTACTACAGCGGGGTACTGGGAATGAAACTGATGAGATTATAATCTAATTATTAAGGTCTATGATTATGAGAATTAATGCAATAAATTTTAAATACTTACCATGTTTTTGAAGTGTTATAAATTCGTGTCCTCATATGAGGATGTGGGTTCACAGTTAGGATCATAAATAAACCAAAATTAGTCGACTTCATAACAAGTGATCTTTTGCTTTATCCAAATACTAAATAGGTATGCCTCTTGTCTATCCTGTTTACTATGTACTTTAACTTATTACTCCATAATTATAAGTAGATCCTACATGAAACCCAATTTTAAACCAAAATTAGTAGACTTCATAACAAGTGATCTTTTGCTTTATCCAAATACTAAATAGGTATGCCTCTTGTCTATCCTGTTTACTGGGCTTGTGCTACTGTTTACTGTGCTAGTGTGTACTTTAACTTATTACTACTACGCCACTAGTATTTACAAGTGATCTTTTGCTTTATCCAAATACTAAATAGGTATGCCTCTTGTCTATCCTGTTTACTATGTACTTTAACTTATTACTCCATATAAGTAGATCCTACATGAAACCCAATTTTACGCCACTACCTAGTATTATGTTAGTACGTGCTTATATTCCTTAACATAACGATTATCAATTCACAATTTATAGTTCACTTCGTATTCTTACTATGCCAAACGTCACAACCTGATCTGAAAGTTTCGATATCCCATTTATGGTAGTTGAACTTTGTAACTTTTCCGAGATCTTCATTCATTTGAGAAGATATTGTGTAGGTAAATTTTACAATCTAGATATTCTACATCCTAATGTCACAACCTGATCTGAAAGTTTCGATATCCCATTTATGGTAGTTGAACTTTGTAACTTTTCCGAGATCTTCATTCATTTGAGGAGATGTTATGTAGGTAAATTTTACAATTTAGATATTCTAGATCCTAATAATAAGTTTTCATAAAATTGAGCATACAAATATGAAAATCAATGTTGAACTTTGTAACTTTTCCGAGATCTTCATTCATTTGAGGAGATATTGTGTAGGTAAATTTTACAATCTAGATATTCTAGATCCTAACTTGAACTTTGTAACTTTTCCGAGATCTTCATTCATTTGAGGAGATATTGTGTAGGTAAATTTTACAATCTAGATATTCTAGATCCTAATAGTAAGTTTTCATAAAATTGAGCATACAAATGTGAAAATCAATACCTATCTAGATAGTTAGATACCAAATACACAATTTTCCAACTTGAATTATCTTCAAACTTTTGTAACACCGTGCAGGCACTTTCAGTGTGAAAAACGTAGGTGAGCGTAGGTACATAATTTTGCAAGAAAATTGAAAATTTATCTCAGATAGGTACATAAGCTTTTTCACAAGTGTAAACTTTCTCTTGTAAAAAAATATAGTTATAGGGAAACATGCTCCTACCTTACCTAGGTGAGCGTAGGTACATAATTTTGCAAGAAAATTGAAAATTTATCTCAGATACATAAGCTTTTTCACAAGTGTAAACTTTCTCTTGTAAAAAAATATAGTTAGGGAAACATGCTCCTACCTTACCTTCGAAAGATATGTGTGTAAACTTGTGAAGTATAGATAGCTAGGTGAGCGTAGGTACATAATTTTGCAAGAAAATTGAAAATTTATCTCAGATACATAAGCTTTTTCACAAGTGTAAACTTTCTCTTGCAAAAAAATATAGTTAGGGAAACATGCTCCTACCTTACTGTAAACTTTCTCTTGTAAAAAAATATAGTTAGGGAAACATGCTCCTACCTTACCTTCGAAAGATATGTGTGTAAACTTGTGAAGTATACCTAGATAGAAATCTTTTTACATGCATTAAAAAGGCGGTGAAGTTAAAATAATATACGTACATACTACAGTCTAAGTAAACAGCGTGTTGTTATTATGGTTGTACAGGTACACGTTATAAAGTAAGTACCTACATACCTGCCTTAGCCTACCTTTCTTATAGATAGCAATCTTTTTACATGCATTAAAAAGGCGGTGAAGTTAAATATACGTACATACTACAGTCTAAGTAAACAGCGTGTTGTTATTATGGTTGTACACGTTATAAAGTAAGTACCTACATACCTGCCTTAGCCTACCTTTCTGTAAGTATTGTAAAAGAAAAGAAAAATCAGACATTAGCAAAAATAGATTTAATTCACTCTAACTTTCGAAGGTTTGTGTGATTTTGATGAAATTTATCAAATATTGTTAGCACCAAAAGAGCATTTGCCCTCTAGATTTTGGATTTTGATCAGGCTTTTGCCAGTCTCATAGCAGTCTTTTTCAGTGAGTTCTGCAGTTCACTGAACTACCACTAGGAGGTAATAAAAGTATGCATGAGAATTTTAAGTAAACATAAACAGCGTGTTGTTATTATGGTTGTACACGTTATAAAGTAAGTACCTACATACCTGCCTTAGCCTACCTTTCTGTATTGTAAAAGAAAAGAAAAATCAGAAATTAGCAAAAATACCTAGATTTAATTCACTCTAACTTTCGAAGGTTTGTGTGATTTTGATGAAATTTATCAAATATTGTTAGCACCAAAAGAGCATTTGCCCTCTAGATTTTGGATTTTGATCAGGCTTTTGCCAGTCTCATAGCAGTCTTTTTCAGTGAGTTCTGCAGTTCACTGAACTACCACTAGGAGGTAATAAAAGTATGCATGAGAATTTAGATAAAATCTGGTCCGTATAAGTGCTCTGGAGTGTCTCGAGTATACTAAATTTATGTATTATAATCTAATGGTCTAGTACTCTAGTCTGTCGTCTTTTCCATGTAGTTCGCACAAGAACAAAGGAAACTCATACACAAATTCCAACATAAAAGAAAAATAACAACTTTGTCCCAGGCGTCCTCTTTCATGCAACCACACACTAAAATCATGAACACTGCAGAAAATGCATGCCCATTAAACTTTATCTCGGGGACAAAAAACGACGCGAAATCTGGATCATTAATATCGAAGCTCCCTGCTCCCTGCTACACGATGGGTGAACTATATGACACGGCCCCTGTATCACGTAGCTAACACAATGCTTCCTCCAAGATAATTTTCAGTTTTCAGTTGTACGGGCGTCAATATGGATTGAATTCGTATCTCGTGTTAGATTCAAAATAGAACAGAATATTGACAAACTGGACAAAAAAAAACAAACAAGGCAAAAGTTAAGCTCTCCTGTTTTCTTACTCACCCATCCTTGAAGGAAGTAAAGGGAAAGAACGATTTTAAGAGGTAATGATTGAGATAAAGGGCGAGAAAGTAAGGAGGCTGAAAAGAAAGCAAGAGAGGGAAGGATTAAAATAAAGAGGGAATAAGTAAGGAGGAAGGACGGAGAGACAGAAAAAGAGAAAGCGAAAGAGAGATTGAAATAAAGAAGGAGAGAGGGATAAAGAGTAGGGAGGGAGAGAGAAGCCGAGGGAGCTATGAGCTCCCATAGTCCTGGTGGTTTTGTTCAAAAGAATAAATATTGCAGCTTTTCCAAGAGATAACATTGTGTGCTTTTTTTTTCTCTCCTTCCCTTCCAACTTCCTAAGCCTTTCGTATCCAAGCCCGCATTTCGTTAAGGCTACAGACCTAATGAGGGTGCAATGAACAGAGGTTAGGCCAGAAGAAAAGTTTCTTTCAAAGAACTGAGGGACAAAGTGAGAGAAGTGTTTAACCTTAGAATTAGAAGGGACACGGGGAGGTAACGCTGAGAGGTAACAAACGCTAGTTACAAACACATGAGGTGGTAGCAGGTAGACAATAGCCTATGTGCACCATTAGAAATACACTTTAAGTCCTGTACTTCTAAACCTTTCTTACTACACTACGCTCGGGCTCTTCAAGGGGGCCCCAGACTACCCCAAAGCCAGCAGTGTTTTTAGCAAGGAAAATAAAATACAACGACCTACAACCTATGGTGTTTTTAAATAAATAGATAGATAAAAAAAAAAATGAACGCCACAGGTACGAAAACCTTTAAATCGATCAGAAGGAGCCTTTGTGAAGTGTTCTCTACTCGTGTTCTTCTGTAGTAAGTAGGTGGTACAGAGTTTGCAAAGCTGTACTCGAAGGAACAGTTCTCGCAACTCATTGTTGGAGTCGAAAAGCAGCAGATGTTTCATTGATAAAAGGCGATAAAACATTCTTCTTCTGGTTCTTTTCCTCTATCTTATCCTCCTTATATTCTTTTTCATTTTCGTTTCCTTGGTTTTCTTCTTCTACCGATCTTCTAGGGGCTGGATTATCCATTAGGTTTAAATTCAGTCCGTAGTCCTCCTTACGTATAAATAATCGACTTTTGAAATTTAACATAATGGCCATGAATTTGACTTCAAAAAAAAGAAGAAAAAGAAGAAGAAGAAAAAATTGCTCCTTTCAAGGAAAAGCAGCAGATGTTTCATTGATAAAAGGCGATAAAACATTCTTCTTCTGGTTCTTTTCCTCTATCTTATCCTCCTTATATTCTTTCTCATTCCCGTTTTCTTGGTTTTCTTCTTCTTCTTCTTCTTCTTCTTCTTCTCCTCTTCCTACTTCTTCGTCTTTTAGAAGAGCATCCAAGTTTAGAAGAAGAGGTACCCCCAACAAAGTTATGATTGAAAATAAATCCGATTAATCTTTTGTAATTTAGATTTATTGCTGTTTAAGCAATATTCTCCTTTTCCTATTTGTTTCTATGTTCCTCTCTCTCTCTCTCTCTCTCTCTCTCTCTCTCTCTCTTTCTCTCTCTCTCTCTCTCTCTCTCTCTCTCACCGTCTATGTTTCTTATTAGGAATTATGTTTTGCTGAAGTATGCAATAACCTAGGACGGACTAAAAACCCTTTGGTCTGGTCATTTTCTACCTTTATTATTATCTCTCTCTCTCTCTCGTTCTCTCTCTTTCTGTCTATCCTTTATCTATTTTATCCCTACTTTTTATTTGTATCTACTTCCTAACCATGTCTTTCCTGTCTCCAAATATAGAGTTACCCAAATCTTGTGCTTTTGGGTGGTTTTATCCTGTGTACCATGGTAGATTATAATAATACCTAGGTACATAATACAAATAAATTATATCAAATTGTTTGTTTACAAACTAGTGGTTGACCCGTCCTTTGTACGGGACCACCACATTTAGCGTGACAGACAGACATACACACATACATACAGACGGAAATTTTTCTAATGTGATTTTTGGAATCGTGGATGCATAAGGAGTAAGAATAACTAAAAATTTCACGATTCTAAGCAATGTACAGACAAATCTACAATTTTATTTATATAGATACCGAGATTGGATTATTGGATTCAGTTTAATTAGCATGGAATCTCTCCATGAAATAACCTCTATTTCAGGGGTTCCCAACTTATTGCCAACAGAGAGGGGCGCCAACTTTAAAACATCAGAAAAAAACCATTGCCCAATTGCCTGGTCTAGTTGTGTCTTGATTGTCCTGTCTAGTTAGCTTGGAAGGTAGCGCGTCTGCCTTGTAAGCGCTAGGTCAAGATTCCCGACCGGTACGAACTTCAACCTAAAAAGATTCGTTCTTGGAACGACTTGGAACAGTTCGTTCTTGGAACGACTGGTTTTCTCCTGTCCTGTAGGTACTCCTCTCGCTGATTTCGGGCCGATAAGACCTCTATTGTTATACAGTTCCCTCTATCAAACCACTTGATTATCCGAGTAGGCATTTTAATTATTTAAAACCTTCTTCGCCCTCCTTCAGAAAAGGTCTACGTCCCCCTAACGGTCCGAGGGCCCGAGGGGGCACCCCCTGATGTTTGAGAACCGCTGGACGCCTATCTAATATCTTTTATCTGTTTGCCGGGCTGAATATTTTTGCATCTAATTTCTAGCTTTTTATTTTACAAGTCTACAAGAGTTGTGTTATATCTAAAATCTCTATAGGTTATGCATCTAAGTCAGGAGTTCCCAAAGTTTTGAGTACCCCATACCACCTGATAGCTTTAACCTTTTAGAATTGGCGGACCACTATTGATAAACCAAAAATCTCGCGGACCACTTGAGATTATGTATGTATATAATATGAAAAGAGGAAAGATTTTTTTTTCTTCTTAAGGGTATGTTATTAGTTTAAGATTTAAGATTTCTGACGGCTGCAAAGTTTGAAAGAAAATTGAACAACAACAAACCTCGGAGTAAATTCTATTCACAAAATCCCGACCATCTGTTTGATTTTTATTTTTATTCAAGAGAGCTTGAAAAAAAAATAGTCTTTATTTCGAAATACCAGAAAGGACACTTTAGAAACGGTGAAATTTCCTATCCCTTCACACTCACCTCTCATCTGGGTGGAAAGGGTAGGTAAATTTTCAATTACTGGAGAGATGGAGAAAATAGAACCTGTCACAAGCAACACTTTAGTAAAATCATTAAAAACTGTCACACTGAGACCCTTTTCTTCCCCTGCACCAAATATGTGTTGTGCTAATATAAAAGTAAAAAAAAAATGTATATAAATATTATGTATTTATGTACTTACATGAGATAGATATGTAATATGTATGTACATAGGTATAATATACCTAGTTTAGGCGAGGAATATAATTTATTGCAAAATGAAAATACCACAACAAGCAGGGGTTACAGCATACATATCATTTCTACAATTGCAAAAAACTCCAAGTACATTAGTTGCAATTGCAAACAGCATTTGAAAGAGTGAAATCGCAAAAATTTCAAGGGACCTGTTTTCTCAGAAATCAGCTATACATATTTCAAAGATTTTTAAGAAAATTTTGAAACTTTCGGAAACCTTGAAATATTTTGAGGTGAAATAGTTCTTGATAATCCAAAGTATTCCAAAGTACCTTAAATTTAAATAATATACATATAAATACCTTGAATTTTTCAAAATAGAACTTTGTAGTGGCAAAATAGAACTGTATGGAAACATAGAAGTTTTATTTGAAGCATTAACCAACCTCAGTGGTGTAGTGGTTAGCGCCGTCGACTTCGGATCTGGAGATTGGTGGTTCGAGTCCTAGTCATGTCATAAAATTTAGCGTAGTGCATTAAGCAAGGAACGACATTTGTGACAAGCATTTATGCTCAACACAATTAAAATTCCTTTTCCCCGTCGACTTCGGATCTGGAGATTGGTGGTTCGAGTCCTAGTCATGTCATAAAATTTAGCGTAGTGCATTAAGCAAGGAACGACATTTTTGACAAGCATTATTTATGCTCAACACAATTAAAATTCCTTTTCTTTTTTTTTATTTGAAGCATTAAAATCTCCCAGACATCAGGCCTAGGACCAGCTGACCACTCTAGTCAGATGTTCTCGAATGAAACACAAGTGAACAATGGGAGGAAAAATTCCAGTGACATTTGTTGAACACATGGCGTTTGAGCGTCGACAACCGCCATCGCCATGACCTTTTAATACAATTCTGCGTATTTTTATTTCAAAGGTACAGGAGAAAGATTTCGGGGTGATTCAATTTCGAATTTCCCAGACAAAAGTTTTCAATTTTGGAGTTTTGCGGAAAGAGAAAATTAAACAGGAGAAAGATTTCGGGGTGATTCAATTTCGAATTTCCCAGACAAAAGTTTTCAATTTTGGAGTTTTGCGGAAAGAGAAAATGGTACTTTTTATTATGGAGGGTTTGCGTTATTGTCGAAAATGGGAGAGGGGGGCGTTCGGGAACAGAGGGGGAGGAAAGTAGAGAGACTGAGAATGAGAACGAAAAATAAATACACATGAAGTTAGTAGAAAGTATTACGATCTAGATGACAAGGTTTTGCTTTCCCACTATACAGAGACCACTAATTTTTATAACATCCTAAAAAAACCCTACAGAAAGACCACTTCATAATTTAGCAAACAAAAATGTTTACCTCTCAGAGACGGTTATTTACCTAACCGAGGAATAGTAGGTATTACCTACCCATACACATTATAATATTTTCAAGAGATACAGAAAATAAGCACCAGGCACTATGTGTCACAAACATCATTTCAACATGCATATCGGAACGAGAGTGTGATGTTTACTTAAGTACATCAAGAAATGCAAGCTTTGACGTTTCCAGATATCTACATACAATACTAATATGTATAGCTATGTAGGTATTCGATATGTTTCAGCAAAGTTTTCGTAACATGAGCAGTATCAGCAAAATAAGGTTCAAAAAGAGCTCCCTCTACCCCCTTGCCTCTCCGTTTGAAATCAACATAAACTTTGCACTTCATCAGGTAGATCCCGGAACCTCATGGTACAAACAGGATTGTAGACGGATTTGCCAAAAAGTCTCGTGTCTTGACAAACTATTAAGCCAAGTGCAACTGGCAATAGACCCAGGTTTGAACCCCCACACGATGCCCAATTTAACGTTACCAAAGCAGAACATGTAAAAATTTCAAACTTTTGTCCTCCATGAACACCTTTCCAGGTGTGTTTGTGAGCAAGCAAAGGTTAAAATCAGATAAAATCCAATTTGACAAGGTTTTTTTTATGGTGTTATCAGGCATGGATTCAGATTTCGAAAGGGGTTTCACGGGGACAAGTAATGTTATAAAAGGCATAAGGGAGAAAAGAGATACTAATTTTTTTAAGGTTGAAGCCGTTTAAGGCTATTGCAAATCTCCATCTCGAAATGGTGTGACCAATTAAATATGATCTCAGGCCCCCGGATTACGAGTCGACCGTTCTGAGCTACTATTAGGGGCTGGTTCAAATAGGGGACACATTGAAAGAGGAGAGAGGAAAGGGTTCATGAAAAAAATTGTCAAATTACAGTGAGAGGGGCTGCAGGTCGTGATAAATCCATGCCTGACCGCTCTGTTTACATCTTGAAAGATACATTTGAGACTTGAGAGGAATTTACAATTTTCTACGTAATATAACAAGGTGTATGAGAGAAAGAGAGAGAGAGAGAGAGACTAGAGAAAACAATAGAGGAAAAGAAGAAACTGGAGAAATGATTGAAAGATACATTTGAGACTTGAGAGGAATTTACAATTTTCTACGTAATATAACAAGGTGTATGAGAGAAAGAGAGAGAGAATTTTCATAAATGAAAGCTCGTTGTCTGCGGATCCACATGTTTTTTGAAATTAATTAAGAAAACGGAATGAGAATAATAATTAGTGCTTGTGACAATTTGAAAAATGAGGTCACGGATATTTTCCCCAGTGGGTCATGAAGGTGTCAGGTTTTCTCGCCACAGCTGTTCTTCTTCTCCCTCTGCATTTGAAATAATTCAAATTGTAGGTAGGTATATAACGAGGTAATTTATTCCTTCTACCCCTTCCACCCAAACATCATCGTGACCAACACCCATCCCATCCTATCCTTCCACACCCAACACCCATCCTATCCTACCCTTCATTCCTTCTACCCCTTCCACCCAAACATCACCGTGACCAACACCCATCCCATCCTATCCTTCCACACCCAACACCCATCCTATCCCTTTACACTCACCTCTCATCTGGGTGGAAAGGGTAGGTAAATTTTCAATTACTGGAGAGATGGAGAAAATAGAACCTGTCACAAGCAACACTTTAGTAAAATCATTAAAAACTGTCACACTGAGACCCTTTTCTTCCCCTGCACCAAATATGTGTTGTGCTAATATAAAAGTAAAAAAAAATATATAAATATTATGTATTTATGTACTTACATGAGATAGATATGTAATATGTATGTTCATAGGTATAATATACCTAGTTTAGGCGAGGAATATAATTTATTGCAAAATGAAAATACCACAACAAGCAGGGGTTACAGCATACATATCATTTTTACAATTGCAAAAAACTCCAAGTACATTAGTTGCAAACAGCATTTGAAAGAGTGAAATCGCAAAAATTTCAAGGGACCTGTTTTCTCAGAAATCAGCTACATATTTCAAAGATTTTTAAGAAAATTTTGAAACTTTCGGAAACCTTGAAATATTTTGACGTGAAATAGTTCTTGATAATCCAAAGTACCTTAAATTTAAATAATATATAAATACCTTGAAATTTTCAAAATAGAACTTTGTAGTGGCAAAATAGAACTGTACGGAAACATTGAGAAGGTAACAGCAAGTAATTTGAAACGAAATGAAATGTATACAAAAAAAGGAATACCTAAAAAAAAAAGAGGAAAGGAAACATTGAGAAGGTAACAGCAAGTAATTTGAAACGAAATGAAATGTATACAAAAAAAGGAATACCTAAAAAAAAAAGAGGTTCTCCCCCTGCATTTGAAATAATTCAAATTGTAGGTAGGTATATAACGAGGTAATTTATTCCTTCTACCCCTTCCACCCAAACATCACCGTGACCAACACCCATCCCATCCTATCCTTCCACACCCAACACCCATCCTATCCCTTAAACATTGGATTCAGTGGTTCCTAAATGGGAAATTACCAGAAGTTTCTACCTCTGCTTGAAACAGGGTCATAGGATAGTTTAGGCTGGATGCATGATGGACAACGTTGGGAAATCCGGATGTGTTCTCAAAATTCTAAAAGAAATTTGTTTAAAACTAATAGGTTTCCTCGAATAGCTTCTTCTCAGTTAAGAATCCCAATGTCTTTGACAACTATACACTAGTTGGAACTATTGCTCAGAGCAATCGACAGTCCTGCAACTTCCCTTGAAAAAATCCTGTCTGACCTCTAGAATGTAGATACGTATATAATAGATACAAAACTGGCAAGGGAGAAAATGAAAGAGGAAGACAAGAGAATGGAGGAGAAAGAAAAGAGAGAGGAGGAGGAAGGAAATAGAAAGGATGAGGAATAAAATAGAGAGGAGGAGGAAGGAAGGAAAGAGACCGAGGATAGAAAGGGAAAGGGGAGAGGGGAGAGGAAGACAAGGAAGAGAAGAGTCAAGGGGAGGGGTAAAGAGACAAGGGTGTAAAGTTTGAAAAGAAGGAGAGAGAGGAGAGGAAGAATATTTTGAAAGAAAAGGAAGGAATTAACAACAAACATGAGCGCGCTGTTTGTTTTGCTCTCAATTGTTGTGTGAATGTTCCTATATGCAGAAATTGTGTTGTGCTGATTTACACCTAACTGTATTTTTTGAAATCGATAAAGAGCATCATTTGCTATTGTGTAGTGTACTTGTGTACCAAACTATTATTATGCCTGGTTAAACAGTTATCATTTGAGCATGGAATTTAATGAGAAAGAGGAAGCAAGACTGAAGTGGTTCGGATATGAAATTATCATGATTGAATGAAAGCTCAAGTATTAAGAGTATCCGAGGACTTTTTCAGTTGAAATGTGAACATCAGGGCCATAGTCAATTTTATAAATAGTAAGGCCATAAGTACGAGTATATGTGGTTCATTGAAGTTAAACAATGTTGAGCGTGGTTGGTATCCGGATGGGTGACGACTGACCAAGGTTAATGTGATTAGGCAGGTAGCTTTTCATCGATTAGAGGGTAGGTGAGGTGTAAGGAAGTGGGTATCTTGTCTTCAAATTTAGAGGAAAACCCTCACTAAAAACCTTAGAGTTATACAGTGACTTTAAACCCGGAAGTGGGTATCTTGTCTTCAAATTTAGAGGAAAACCCTCACTAAAAACCTTAGAGTTATACAGTGACTTTAAACCCATTGAGGTGTTTTGGCACTAAAAACTGACCATCGAAATTTTGACCCGATTACATTACTTTCCTTCCTATAGGATAAGGAAAGTAAAAAGGGAGGAAAATTATTCCCTAATATCCTAAGTCAGGGTCTATGTCATGTGTCCCCTAGCTAAATCCGAGCCTGATTTCCAGTAGCAATGACTATTAGATGAAGAGGGAAATAGTGGAAAGGAGAGAGAAAGGTGTATTTATACTGCACTCTTGAACCTTATTATAGATTATTATGGAATGAATAATGAGTTATTATGATGAGGACCTAGTATAACTACATATTTAGTTTAAACGTCAATGATTAAAATAATGAATTATTGTTAATAACAACACAGTTTTATTATATTAAATCTCATGCTTGTAGATTACCTACCTACCTACCTGTGTAGGTACTCAGCCTACGCTTAAAAATATTGATCAATAATATGTAATGATTTTCATTCAAGTCCTCATCTTTTTACACCCAATAACTAATATTCACCGTTTTTTTTTTTAAATTTATTTTTCAAATAATTGTACTAATCGTTTGAAAGTCATGATGAAACAAATAAATAGAGAGACGTACGGTTAGAATGATTATTCCAGGAATATACCTACAAGGAAATCCTGCACTAGCAACGCAGACAAAGTAAAGGAACCACAGAGATAAGATAAGTGTGTTCTGGAACAACAAAATATTCTCCACGATCCCATTGAAAAGCTTAAAACACAATGAGAATTTTCCGTTCATTGTTCGTCAAGTTTAAGATTTAAGATTTCTGACGGCTGCAAAGTTTGAAAGAAAATTGAACAACAACAAACCTCGGAGTAAATTCTATTCACAAAATTCCGACCATCTGTTTGATTTTTATTTTTATTCAAGAGAGCTTGAAAAAAAAAAATAGTCTTTATTTCGAAATACCAGAAAGGACACTTTAGAAACGGTGAAATTTTTGCCTGGTATTCACATTAGTTATGCAATGTGCAAGACACAAATTAGTGGAGATATCAAAATTACACAATATGGAGTTATAATAACGCTCGGCCGAGAATTAAGGGATCTTCCTGAAGGAGGTTGCTGTTCGAAGGTAAATTTTGTGACTATGCCTGGTATTCACATTAGTTATGCAATGTGCAAGACACAAATTAGTGGAGATATCAAAATTACACAATATGGAGTTATAATAACGCTTGGCCGAGAATTAAGGGATCTTGCTGAAGGAGGTTGCTGTTCGAAGGTAAATTTTGTGACTGTTACTCGTACTATCCGTGTTATTCAGAATTTCAAACAATTCATCCAAGTTTCCTATTTCTCTTTCTCAGAGGAACAAGAGAGTTAAAAACAATAGAGCACAGACCAGACTATTGTACCTAGAATTTTGTCGAACAACGAAATATTACTTACCATTCTACTCCAGAATGAAAAGGAAATTTCAAAATGAGTATTAAGGTTTTACTAAATTCTCTTCAAAACGTCGAAATTTCAAATGGCTGACCCTCTCCCACGGTTTTCATCTCGAGTGTGGTTTTTGTGTCAAAAGTTCAAAGTATTAGGGAAGGACCTTTTGTTTTAATCCTTCTCCGCCCTTCATAATATTTTGGTCAAATAATAAAATGCCCAAGTTTGTTGTTTGTTTACTCCCTTATTATATTGTTATGAATGCTATTATTATAATTATGAATAGAGTAAAACTTGGGGATTTTTGTTTTATGTAAAAAATTAGAGAATGAATAAGTATTAAGCACGTACAATTGTACATGTAGTTAAACATAAGTTGTTTGTTTACTCCCTTATTATATTGTTATGAATGCTATTATTATAATTATGAATAGAGTAAAACTTGGGGATTTTTGTTTTATGTAGAAAATTAGAGAATGAATAAGTATTAAGCATGTACAATTGTACATGTAGTTAAATACAATAACTGCAATAGTTACCTATACCTACATATATTACTATACCACAAATTTCAAGGCTTCAGTGCAGTCAAACAAATATGAGATTGTGGTAAAGATTCTAATTATCTCCCTCCCTCCCTCCCTCCCTCCCTCACTCTCTCTCTATACCACAAATTTCAAGGCTTCAGTGCAGTCAAACAAATATGAGATTGTGGTAAAGATTCTAATTATCTCCCTCCCTCCCTCCCTCTCTCTCTCTCTCTCTCCCACTTACTCACTCTTATAGGACCTATAAGGTACAATAGCTACACAAATTCATTGATTAAAGAAGTAATAGTGCAATGAATTGAAGTAAAAATGAGGTAGGGTAGAAAGGGAAAGCATATAAGCTGGAAACTTTTTACCGCGAAGATCTAGTTTGGGAGGGACACCTACTATAGGTACCTACGGGTATAATGTTCAAATAAATGTACTTTCCAATATTACATTTTACCAAAGTTTCATATAAAGTTTGAACTTTGGAAACTGACTGGACTTTTGAAACAAAAAGTTTCATCTCACTTTAATTCTTTCTTTAACACATTTATGTCCAGCAGTACAATACAATACTGCTATTTCTATCCCTAGGTGGGTACATTTCTATTGATTTTTCTTTACTTTAAAAATTATAATGCCATCCTTGGGTACCTATACCTACCCTATTTCTCTTGAAGCAGTATTGTGTACAACTAGACTTAAATGTGTTGAAGACATACACCAACGTTTAATACGTATAATAGGTAGGTAAGTACCTACCTGTACCTACCTACACTATAAATCCATCGGATTTTTGGCACATTCACTAACAAAACAAAGTGATGTTGTTCCCTAGGTGGGTACATTTCTATTAATTTTTCTTTACTTTAAAAATTATAATGCCATCCTTGGGTACCTATACCTACCCTATTTCTCTTGAAGCAGCATTGTGTACAACTAGACTTAAATGTGTTAAAGACATACACCTAATACGTTTAATACTATTGGTAAGTACCTGTACCTACCTACACTATAAATCCATCGGATTTTTGGCACATTCACTAACAAAACAAAGTGATATTGGAAATGTGTTGAAGACATACACCAACGTTTAATACGTATAATAGGTAGGTAAGTACCTGTACCTACCTACACTATAAATCCATCGGATTTTTGGCACATTCACTAACAAAACAAAGTGATATTGTATATCAATCGTAAATCCTATTAAGTCTCAGAGGTCTCAACGGGTCAAGCATTAAACATTTTCCTTCGTATTTCTCAGCTTATAAAGCTCAATGGTTGGCTCTTATCCAACAAGATAATAACCTCTAAAGGCCCAGTGTCCAAAATTTTGGACATTTTTTTTGTAGTCATAAAAGCCCAGCATATTTTTGTATCTTGTAGTCATAAAAGCCCAATGTCCAAAATTTTGGACATTTGTTTTGTAGTCCTAAAAGCCCAAGAAAAAAATGTTTTTGAAATAAAATAAGTATTAGATATTTTTAAAGTAGAAGTGTTTTGGCCCATGTACACATAATTAATTTTTCCATTTTTCAATAATTACTCGAGTTTTGTTAGGGTTGAAAAATGTCCTAAATTTTGGACACTGGGCCTTTAAGCATACAAAATCCCAAGATGTATTCTGTACCTAGTATATTACAATGCCCTCTCTTTCTTCTTCCTCTGACTCCTTCCTCTTTCTCCCTTGCTCACTCCTTTCCTTCTCCCTCTCTCTCTCTCTCCTTTCCTCTCTCTCTCTCTCTCTCTCTCTCTTTCTCTCTCTCCTTTCCTCTCTTTCTTCTTCCTCTCACTCCTTCCTCTTTCTCCCTTTCTCACTCCTTTCCTTCTCTCTCCCCCTCTCTCTCTCCTTTCCTCTCTTTCTTCTTCCTCTTTCTCCCTTTCTCACTCCTTTTTCTCTCTCCCCCTCCCTCTCTCTCTATCTCTCTCTCTCTTTCTCTCGTTTCCTTTTTCCTTCTTTATTACTCTCCATTTTCCATTCGATTCCTACCCCCATTGTTTCAACACTTTTCCTCCTTCTTCATAGTTTTATTTCCTCTGGTGTTTCTCTCGTTGACGAGAAACTTTTTTTCGTCATTAAGTTAAATTAGAAAAAAAAAGTAGAAAGAGAGAGAGAGGTATGGTCTATTGTTAGCAATTTGCTCTTCAATTCTAGACATCTATTAACGTATAATAAGGAAATTTTCTACAGGTTTTTGAATTTGAATATTGTATTGAGTGAATAATATTATGAATACATTCCAAGCACAGAGTCGAAAAAAATTCAACTCTGCCTGAAAACTGAACCCGGAATCAACACTCGTACAGTATTTTTTGTACGGTTAAAAGATAGGTACATAGTATCTAACAAAAGCAATTGAGGATTGAGTTTCGCTTTCGATTCCCAATTTTCCTTCTTTTGATCCTGTTGACCTTGTTATTTTCTTATGGAGGTAGGTCATTGAGGATTGAGTTTCGCTTTCGATTCCCAATTTTCCTTCTTTTGATCCTGTTGACCTTGTTATTTTCATATGGAGGTAGGTCGGTAATTTCATTCCTCTTTCTTTTATCTTCACAAAACGAAAACCTTGATAACTTTTTATATTATAAAAGCTTGTTTGGGTGCAAAAATAAAAAAAGCCATTTTCTTACGTGAACTTATGTTTGCTCTCTCTCTCCCTCTCTCTCTCTCTTTCCTTCCCTCTTCCTCTAACTCACTTAGTCTCTCTTCCACTCAACATTTGAAATTCCTTTGTACTTTTCGAGCTATTGATCCGCCTTTTTTATTGTGTTTTGGCCTTTGATAATATCAAGTAGTTACATTCAAAAGCTTTTCTTCTATTCTCTATGACTCTCTAAGTAGATGGCTATTATAGCAATGAACGGTCGGTAAGCTCACTTTTTGTTATGAAATCTAACATTTTGTAGAATGTATGAATGAGTTTAGGTACTTGTGTTGAAAAACTCGTGCCCTTCTTTATTGGGAAGTGAGGCAAAGTTCAATTTTCCTAGCATGTTGTTGGTAGTTCCATTTTCCATTCTATTGGTATCTATATCTAGGTACCCATGCACAATTTATGTATTTAGGACATTTTACCAAAGTTTCATATAAAGTTTGAACTTTGGAAACTGACTGGACTTTTGAAACAAAAAGTTTCATCTCACTTTAATTCTTTAACACATTTATGTCTAGCAGTACAATACAATCCTGCTATTTCTATCCCTAGGTGGGTACATTACTATTGATTTTTCTTTACTTTAAAAATTATAATGCTATCCTTGGGTACCTATAGGTACCTACCCTATTTCTCTTGAAGCAGTATTGTGTACAACACTAGACTTAAATGTGTTATCTTTCTCTCGTTTCCTTTTTCCTTCTTTATTACTCTCCATTTTCCATTCGATTCCTACCCCTATTCTTTCAACACTTTTCCTCCTTCTTCATAGTTTTATTTCCTCTGGTGTTTCTCTCGTTGACGAGAAACTTTTTTTCTCATTAAGTTAAATTAGAAAAAAAAAGTAGAAAGAGAGAGACACAGAGAGAGATAGACAGAGAGGGAGGTATGGTCTATTGTTAGCAATTTGCTCTTTAATTCTAGACATCTATTAACGTACAATAAGGAAATTTTCTACAGGTTTTTGAATTTGAATATTGTATTGAGTGAATAATATTATGAATACCATTAACGTATAATAAGGAAATTTTCTACAGGTTTTTGAATTTGAATATTGTATTGAGTGAATAATATTATGAATACATTCCAAGCACAGAGTCGAAAAATTCAACTCTGCCTGAAAACTGAACCCGGAATCAACACTCGTACAGTATTTTTTGTACGGTTAACAGATAGGTACATAGTATCTAACAAAAGCAATTGAGGATTGAGTTTCGCTTTCGATTCCCAATTTTCCTTCTTTTGATCCTGTTGACCTTGTTATTTTCATATGGAGGTAGGTCGGTAGGTAATTTCATTCCTCTTTCTTTTATCTTCACAAAACGAAAACCTTGATAACTTTTTATATTATAAAAGCTTGTTTGGATGCAAAAATAAAAAAAAGCCATTTTCTTACGTGAACTTATATTTGCTCTCTCTCCCTCTCTCTCTCTCTCTCTCTCTCTCTCTCTTTCCTTCCCTCTTTCTCTAACTCACTTAGTCTCTCTTCCACTCAACATTTGAAATTCCTTTGTACTTTTCGAGCTATTGATCCGCCTTTTTTATTGTGTTTTGGCCTTTGATAATATCAAGTAGTTACATTCATGGAACACTTTCAAAAGCTTTTCTTCTATTTTCTATGACTCTCTAAAGTCTAAGTAGATGGCTATTATAGCAATGAACGGTCGGTAAGCTCACTTTTTGTTATGAAATCTAACATTTGTAGAATGTATGAATGAGTTTAGGTACTTGTGTTGAAAAACTCGTGCCCTTCTTCGGGATATCAAGGTAGGTAGGTATTTCATCATGCTTCTGTATTTGAAAAATCGTTGAGTTCATGGACTTCATGGCAATGGTGAGTAACATCTTTCGTTTGTTGACTACATGTTGACTGTTGACACATAATACTTAATAGGTATCTACAAGTTGACATATAATATGTAGGTAATCCCAGTAGAAGAGACGGAAAATCCCATACTGAAATAGCACAGGTAGGTGTCTTTATCAGATTTATCAGTAGGTACTTTGTATAATAGGTATGTAGAATGTAGGTACATATATTTGATTTGTCGGGAAACACGTTCGATTCAATACTCAAATTAAATAATAAAGTAAGCGGTTTGACGAGTGGCGAAGCGCAGAGACGAACTATGTTGTTGGTAGTTCCATTTTCCATTCTATTGGTATCTATATCTAGGTACCCATGCACAATTTATGTATTTAGATATCCATGTACAATTGTACATACTACATAGTTATATCTCTTGTCATATTCGGTAGGCATATTCAGTAGGGTTGTAGGGTAGGTATTTTTGTAAGCAACCAGCTATACCCAAAGCAAGTGAATCTCTTGCAGAATTTAAATATAAATGCTCTCACAGCTACAGAGTTTGAATCTAGAGAGGAATATACAAAAAGTTAGAAATGGAGATTGTAAATGAAGTTCAAAGAGATGAAGAACTTTGGACCCCTATCCCCCTCTCTCTTTCCTTCACTAACATTTATTTTCTGATGCTTTCAAATCATTCCTCCTCCAATAATAACTTCACTATACACATAAGTAGATATACATAAGTCCCTAAGTACGCATTTATACTTAAAATAATATGAGTAGGTAGAAAGAAATGTTTACTTTCTCTACCCATACCTAATGAGAACCTACTATTTTACTTTCTAATTCAAACCCTCTTTTCCTCTCCCTTCCTAGAGAGGGAGAGAAGGATGCAAGAAGGAAGCTTTAGAAGTGAGAAATCAATGAACACAATTCTTGCATTTTGCTTCCTAGTTCGCTAACTATTAATTTTCTCTGTTTTCTCATTTCCATTTTGCCCATTATCTCGAGCATTCATCTCACTGTTGTGGACTATACTTGGATATACATAAGTCCCTAAGTACGCATTTATACTTAAAATAATATGAGTAGGTAGAAAGAAATGTTTACTTTCAACACAATTCTTGCATTTTGCTTCCTAGTTCGCTAACTATTAATTTTCTCTGTTTTCTCATTTCCATTTTGCCCATTATCTCGAACATCCATCTCACTGTTGTGTCTAGGATGCTCAAAGAGTCATCCACGTATTCTTTTTAATCATTATAATTACTACTCTCCATATTATTACTTTTTAATTTTCATAAAAAAAAACAAACAAAATTGACAACAAGCGTGGCAGGCAAAAAATAACTACCTACCTACTAATGGAAAATACGCGAAGGTACTTTAGACCTCTTCAGTGCTAAACTCTTCTGTGGTGTCGACTAGGTAGGTACCTGAGAGTTTTGAAAGATGTGAAAAATCTACCTACATTCAAAGTTCTGAAGAAGGTTGCCAGCCCGATAATATTCGTTCTCGGAACGGCTGGCTTTCTCCTATCCTTTCTTCCTTCTCTCTTCGATTTCGGGACGATAAGACCTTAGCAGTTACAGTTCCCTCTGTCAAACCTCTTAAAAAAAAGTTCTGAAGAGTCAAAATTTGAACCCTTTTTTGGACATCCTTTCTTCCTTCTCTCTTCGATTTCGGGACGATAAGACCTTAGCAGTTACAGTTCCCTCTGTCAAACCTCTTAAAAAAAAAGTTCTGAAGAGTCAAAATTTGAACCCTTTTTTGGACAAAAAAAAACTACTTATCTCTAGATATGTGTATAGGTACCTGTACTTACAAATATGTGGCTATAATGACATCAGAAATTATTATAATTTATGTAAATGTGGGTGGGTGTTTTATAACATGGTATTTTTATGAACATATAAAAAACTCTAAGTAAATGTCAGAAATTATTATAATTTATGTAAATGTGGGTGGGTGTTTTATAACATGGTATTTTTATGAACATATAAAAAACTCTAAGTCTCTAAGTAAATGAAAATAAAAAATGTCCAATTCATATGAGGAAGAGTAGAAACATAAAAGATACTTTATTTTAATGTATTCAGCGGTAATGGATAATGTTCGTTCTCGGAACGGCTGGCTTTCTCCTATCCTTTCTTCCTTCTCTCTTCGATTTCGGGACGATAAAACCTTAGCAGTTACAGTTCCCTCTGTCAAACCTCTTTAAAAAAAGTTCTGAAGAGTCAAAATTTGAACCCTTTTTTGGACAAAAAAAAACTACTTATCTCTAGATACGTGTATAGGTACCTGTACTTACAAATATGTGGCTATAATGACATCAGAAATTATTATAATTTATGTAAATGTGGGTGGGTGTTTTATAACATGGTATTTTTATGAACATATAAAAAACTCTAAGTCTCTAAATGAAAATAAAAAATGTCCAATTCATAGTAGAAACATAAAAGATACTTTATTTTAATGGATTCAGCGGTAAAAAAAGTAAACCTAGGAGACCAGGTACATTATTTATTTGCATAAAGTTAGAGGTACCTACGTCAAAATTTCACTGGAGAGGCGATAATTTTAATGGATTCAGCGGTAAAAAAAGTAAACCTAGGAGACCAGGTACATTATTTATTTGCATAAAGTTAGAGGTACCTACGTGTCCTACGTCAAAATTTCACTGGAGAGGCGATTAAAACCATTTGAAATTTTTCGTGGAACAAAGAGGCAATTCTGTACTTACCAAGAGACAAAATATTATGTATCATAGGTAGGTATTTCGTATTTAGTAGAAACTTGGTGAGTTCAAAATATTATTTTAGGAGAGACTGTGAAACCTAACTGCTGAAAAGAAGTAAGATGGGAAGCTATCAGGAAGTAAGAAAAAAGATCAAGGAATAATAGAGGAAAAAGGTAATGTCAGAGTTTAGAAACAAAGAGATCACAAGGAGGAGAGAAGGAAGTAAATATAACAAGAAGGAGAAGAAGAAGACGAGGAAGAGGAAGAAGGACGAGGAGGAGAAGAAGAAGAAGGAAAAAAGAAGGAAGAAGAGAGTTTAGAAACAAAGAGATCACAAGGAGGAGAGAAGGAAGTAAATATAACAAGAAGGAGAAGAAGAAGAAGAAGAAGAAGAAGAAGAAGAGGAAGAAGGACGAGGAGGAGAAGAAGAGTAATGTCAGAGTTTAGAAACAAAGAGATCACAAGGAGGAGAGAAGGAAGTAAATATAACAAGAAGGAGAAGAAGAAGACGAGGAAGAAGAGGAAGAAGGACGAGGAGGAGAAGTAGAAGAAGACCAACAACAAGGAAAAACATAATAGTAGAGAGGTTGGAAAAGGTTATCTTGGACTTTTCCTTGAGAACTCTCATAATCTTGCGTGGAAGACGAATGAAGAAAAGAAGAGAGGACAAAGAGAGATGGGAGAAAGAAAAATTATATGAAGAAGGATAAAGGAATGCCAAATGTCAAGCACAGAAAATTTATGAACACTCAAGTGCTCACTTTTCTTAACCTATTGTGTGTTAGTGCTTGAGAATCAATGTCAAGCACAGAAAATTTATGAACACTCAAGTGCTCACTTTTCTTAACCTATTGTGTGTTAGTGCTTGAGAATCATTTAGTAATTCAAGAATTATGTCGGTAAAGTACGTAGCAGAGCCCAGGCCCGTGATTAAAGGGACAAAGGTTTGTAAGTTTCATTCACAGAGGCGTCTTCACAATTTTCATGCATATCACAGCATTAGTAAAAGCCTCCTTTACTAATTTTCATTCATCGACTCTGTATTATTATCTTTTTTTTTTTAAATGCCACTGGTCGGTACTCACTGAAAGTGACTAGTCTATTGTCTTCATGAAGTTAAGTGTACCATGTAGTCCACACACAGCAAAAAAAAAATGACTCTGCCCAGAATCGAACCGGGGAAATCTGATGTACTAGCCTAGTGTGAGAACCACTCTTCCCACACAGTGACAGATGCTGTCAAAGTACAGAAACTCTTCTTACTCAAAGGATTAAGTTGTAAGACTTTTGAGAAAGAAATAAGGAGACAGTTAAGTGTTACCACGTAGTCCACACACAGAGCAAAAAAAATTGACTCTGCCCAGAATCGAACCGGGGAAATCTGATGTACTAGCCTTGTGTGAGAACCACTCCTCCCACACAGTGACAGATGCTGTCAAAGTACAGAAACTCTTCTTACTCAAAGGATTAAGTTGTAAGACTTTTGAGAAAGAAAAAAAGAGACAGAGAAACTCTTCTTACTCAAAGGATTAAGTTGTAAGACTTTTGAGAAAGAAATAAGGAGACAGAGAGAGAGAAAGAGAGGGAAGAAACTTTCAGCATTATAATTGTTCGAATGAGATAAGTAGAAAGCTCTGTGAAATTGTTTGCTAGGCAAGTTAAGATCTCAACTATACCTACATAAAGTATGTTACTATGTTTATTGTTATGAGAATATGAGAAATAAGTTACATTCTTCTTTTCCGACATTAGCAACCTTCGCGGCCGAGTAGGTATCACTATAGGTTTGCACACCGGAGGCCAGGGATCAATATTCGGCAAAGTCAAAGTTTTTTCTGCTCCTCATTTATGTATCTAGGTGTTACAGGCATGATAACCTAACCCAGATAATATAACAATATTTTGTATTTTTGACATCTCCACCAACCTTGGTGGAGATGTCAATTATCCTCAAGCTCCTGAGGATAACTGAGTAGCTATACTTTGGTCAAGAAGGGACCAGTGGTGGCATTACCACAGAGAATCATGAAATCATATTGTTGTATTTCTCATGTTTATTAATAATAATCCAGCATTATAATTGTTCGAATGAGATAAGTAGAAAGCTCTGTGAAATTGTTTGCTAGGCAAGTTAAGATCTCAACTATACCTACATAAGGTATGTTACTATGTTTATGTTATGAGAATATGAGAAATAAGTTACATTCTTCTTTTCCGGCACTAGCAACCTTCGCGGCCGAGTAGGTATCACTATAGGTTTGCACACCGGAGGCCCGGGATCAATATTCGGCAAAGTCAAAGTTTTTTCTGCTCCTCATTTATGTATCTAGGTGTTACAGGCATGATAACCTAACCCATTTAATATAACAATATTTTGTATTTTTGACATCTCCACCAACCTTGGTGGAGATGTCAATTATCCTCAACCTCCTGAGGATAACTGAGTAGCTATCAAGAAGGGACCAGTGGCGGCATTACCACAGAGAATCATGAAATCATATTGTTGTATTTCTCATGTTCATTAATAATAATCTAGGTATTTTTATTAATAAGTTTTCTCAAGTTTATTAATAAGCTATTAGGTATTATGGACCGAGGTTTGGAGGACTATGCTAGAAAATTTCCAAGAAAATATGGCTTAAATCAAATTAGTGGGACCGAAATAAAGTACTTCTAGTACTAGAAAAAAATCAAGTTAAATAATTTATTATAGCTTCACCGGATTTCAATTAGCCTTAGACTTTAGAGGGACCTACCTACCTACCTATTTTTCTAACGAAAAACTTTGGTAATAAAAGGTTACAGCTAAATTTTATGTATGTACCTACATCTGAACTTTATGGAGTCAAATGTCAATCAAGTGTCACAGTCAAATGTCAATCATGTGTACAGGAATTCCCGGAACTTTGAGAAAAGGTCACAGTCAAGGTCTGACAGATTTTCTAGATCTAAGTCAAGGACAAACTCTAGATCCCAGTCCCAAGCCTTACTCTATTTTCTTACTCAGGGAATCGATCCCGGGACACAAGACAACGCCCATCGCCTAGGGCCTCTAGGTCGATAGTATCGACCTTGTACACTGATTCTCAAGTGCTTTCTAAGTTACTCTATTTTCTTACTCAGGGAATCGATCCCGGGACACAAGACAACGCCCATCGCCTAGGGCCTCTAGGTCGATAGTATCGACCTTTTACACTGATTCTCAAGTGCTTTCTAAAGATGAAAGTACCAATGTACACACATACCTATGTATGTGCTTTCTCTTTATGTCAATGTTTTATTTTCCAGACATCATCACGTCAGTTTTGCCCATGATACGATCACAATACAACATACTTGTATACCTTATGGATAAAAAAAACCCCTCATTTTGTTGTGCCTCCTCTCACAGGATCGTGAATTGTACGTGGGCATTTATGATGTACCCCATTATAGTATTACGAACAAACGATGTACACACATACCTATGTATGTGCTTTCTCTTTATGTCAATGTTTTATTTTCCAGACATCATCACGTCAGTTTTGCCCATGATACGAACACAATACAACATACTTGTATACCTTATGGATAAAAAAAAAACCCTCATTTTGTTGTACCTCCTCTCACAGGATCGTGAATTGTACGTGGGCATTTATGATGTACCCCATTATAGTAGGTATTACGAAAAAACGAAAAGAATGCTAAATTTGAACTCGACGAGTTTTAATTTAAAATCAAAATGACTCCCTGTAATTTTAAATAACTACGATTTTGTTTCGCCATAACTCTGAAATGATTTGTCCAATTTAGATCAAATATGGTGCCTACTCTGAAAGTGTGAGCAAAAGAGATACCTACCTACATAACAATCCTCTATTCTAAAAGAATGCTCAATTTGAACTCGACGAGTTTTGATTAATTTAAAATCAAAATGTCTCTCTGTATGTAATTTTAAATAACTACGATTTTGTTTCGCCATGACTCTGAAATGATTTGTCCAATTTAGATCAAATATGGTGCCTACTCTGAAAGTGTGAGCAAAGGAGATACCTACCTACATATTTATTGTTGTGTTCATTTCCCTGCAGTTTGTAACTTCCACAAGTTCTGATGATTGTCCCTGTCTCATATAATAAATGTTTTACATGTATACGAGAATAACAAACTCGTATGTACATAAATAAAAAGTATACTACTTTCCTCTCACTCTTTCTCCCTTTCTCACTCCTTTCCTTCTCTCTCCCCCTCTCTCTCCTTTCCTCTCTTTCTTCTTCCTCTCACTCTTTCTCCCTTTCTCACTCCTTTCCTTCTCTCTCCCCCTCTCTCTCCTTTCCTCTCTTTCTTCTTCACTTCTGTTTTCTCCTCCTCAGAAGAGAGGAAGAAAAAAGGATAAGGTTTTAGAGGAGATTTATTTTCAGTTACAAAGTGAATTGATATTTTTCTGATGAGCTATAGTCCGCCCTTTTGCTTTGCTTGTCCTATATATTTTCTCTCCCTTTCTCACTCCTTTCCTTCTCTCTCCCCCTCTCTCTCCTTTCCTCTCTTTCTTCTTCATCTTTCTCCCTTTCTCACTCCTTTTTCTCTCTCCCCCCTCTCTCTCTCTATCTCTCTCTCTCTCTTTCTCTCGTTTCCTTTTTCCTTCTTTATTACTCTCCATTTTCCATTCGATTCCTACCCCCATTTTTTTACTGTCGCCCTTTTGTCAGCAAAGTTCTACATGAATTTCAAGACCATCACAATCTCCAAGTTTTATTCGTCCATCACGAATTGTTATTTGTCTGTAACTCTGTACAGAGTGATGTCAGTAGACAAGCGTCATAGAGACGTCAGTTTAAAATACTTTTTACTTTTCCTTTTACTCTATTTCAGTAGACAAGCGTCATAGAGACGTCAGTTTAAAATACTTTTTACTTTTCCTTTTACTCTATTTTCTTACTCAGGGAATCGATCCCGCGACACAAGACAACGCCCACCGCCTAGGGGCCTAGGGCCTCTAGGTCGATAGTATCGACCTTGTACACTAAATTCTCAAGTGCTTTCTAAGGATGAAAGTACCATATACCTATGTATGTGCTTTCTCTTTATGTCATTGATCGTATCACGTCAGTTTTGCCATGATACGATCACAATACAACATACTTGTATACCTTATGGATAAAAAAAAAACTCATTTTGTTATACCTCCTCTCACAGGATGGTGAATTGTACGTGGGCACTTATGATGTACCCTATTATAGTATTACGAACAAACGAAAAGAATGCTAAATTTGAACTCGACGAGTTTAGATTAATTTAAAATCAAAATGTCTCTGTAATTTTAAATAACTACGATTTTGTTTCGCCATAACTCTGAAATGATTTGTCCAATTTAGATCAAATATGGTGCCTACTCTGAAAGTGTGAGCAAAAGAGATACCTACATATTTATTGTTGTGTTCATTTCCCTGCAGTTTGTAACTTCCACAAGTTCTGATGATTGTCCCTGTCTCATATAATAAATGTTTTACATGTATACGAGAATAACAAACTCGTATGTACATAAATAAATAATAGGTAAGTATACTACAGTCATGTATACCTCGTGATATAAATTTTAAATCCCTGCAGGCTATGGATTTAGTTTTGTTTTCCTTCAGATTTTTTCTCCCAAAATTATATGTATCTACCTGGGATACAAAAAAAGGCAATCCCTACCCTTGTTATCCTTGAAATAAAAGATTAGGTAGGGATTTCGTACGTTTTCGTTCTGTTTTATTCGTCTGTAATTGCAATGTATTTGGTAGTAGAGCTTTCATATGGGATATCAAGGTAGGTAGGTATTTCATCATGCTTCTGTATTTGAAAAATCGTTGAGTTCATGGACTTCATGGCAATGGTGAGTAACAATTTTCTGACTTACTTTATTCTTTCATTTGTTGACTACATGTTGACACATAATACTTAATAGGTATCTACAAGTTGACATATAATATATAGCTAATCCCAGTCGAAGAGTCGGAAAATCCCATCCTGAAATAGCACAGGTAGGTGCCGTTATCAGATTTATCAGTAGGTACTTTGTATAATAGGTATGTAGAATGTAGGTACAAATATTTGTAACATTTGTGTAATGTGTGTATATATTTCTCCAATGACACCAAATGTTTCCATTCATACAAATCTACCTACCTCTATGAATACATATTTCATTTAAGAAATTAAAATTCTTGTTCAATTGATTCATCATTGACATAGGATCTCTTCTCTCAATCACAATAAATCTAAAGATAACCTCTGACCTTTATCATTGTCAGAACAATAGAATATTGTAGATTGTACCTACTGTTGACAATAAAATTACAATAATACAGAATATTCAATTTTTAGACTAGGACAAATTAATATAGGTAATTAATTTAAATAGCTTTATTAATAGGTATGTACCTAAGTGTTGCCAGAAATAGTCCTTCCCTGGAAGAGATTCAACTTATTACACCCAAGTACCTATTGTCATTCGTATTAGATAACAAAGCAATTTTATTTATGAGATTAAAATAAATACTCGTCTATAGGTATGTAGGTACCTAACCCATAAATAGATTTATCAGCATTGTACTGTCACTGTATAGTATCTGGTGTGAACTTCACACGACTATCTTCTTACATTATTGACCAATATTACCTACTTGTGGGTACCTAAAGGCACCTATTAAACTCATTACTTATTTCCTACAAAAGTATATAGGTCCTACATAGCTACCAGTTACCTACATATAATATGATGCATAGGTATGTAAAACCCGCCCCGACCTAAAAAGGAATCAGAAAAAAAAAATGTCGTCGTCGTCTTGTCAATCTTGTCATTTTCAAAAAATAAAATTTGTCTTAATGAATTCCTTCAATAATTATCAGTCTTCTTGTCTTATTTAATCAAGAGCATTTCCCAATACTTCACATGGTGTCAGGTGTAAATCAGTGTAAGTCTATTTTATAAATTTGAAAAGTGTCTGTCAACTCCAAGTCATGGGTAAGGATGAGTCAACAGAGTCAGAAAGGCCCAAGGTCCATTTCAACAGCGTCCTACCCAAATTCAACATACATTTAGACAATTTGGAAACAGAATGGCGCAATTGGTACCTCCAATTTCAAATATTCCTAAAGGCTTCAAATCTTGAAAAAGAGGATGATACAAGGAAGTCGTCACTATTGCTACACCACATGGGTAGTGATGTCTTATCAATCTTCCAGAGTTTCCAAATGGATATTGACCAAGTTAAATATGCAGAATTGGTTAAAAAATTCTCAGAATATTTTAGTCCAAAGAAGAATTTAGCCATTGAAAGAAATAAATTTTTCAATTGTAGGCAAAATGGAAACCAATCAATATCTGAATTTGTAACCAAATTGAAGAATTTAGCCTCTACCTGTGATTTCAAGGAGGACACAATAATTAGAGATATATTCATTTGCAACATGCACAATTCCAACAATTTCATCCGAGAAAAACTTCTTGAACTTGGTGATGTAAAGCTAGATAAATGCATTGATATAGCAAAAAACTTGGAAGTCTCCCGTCAAAGGATGTCGTTCTTGACTGATGAGCACAATCAAGTATCACAGTCAAATATCAATCAAGTGTCACAGTCAAATGTCAATCATGTGTACAGGAATTCCCGGAATTTTGAAAAAAGGTCACAGTCAAGGTCAGACAGATTTTCTAGATCTAAGTCTAGGACAAACTCTAGATCCCAGTCCCAAGCTTAATTAGAGATATATTCATTTGCAACATGCACAATTCCAACAATTTCATCCGAGAAAAACTTCTTGAACTTGGTGATGTAAAGCTAGAAAAATGCATTGATATAGCAAAAAACTTGGAAGTCTCCCGTCAAAGGATGTCGTTCTTGACTGATGAGCACAATCAAGTGTCACAGTCAAATGTCAATCAAGTGTCACAGTCAAATGTCAATCATGTGTACAGGAATTCCCGGAACTTTGAGAAAAGGTCACAGTCAAGGTCAGACAGATTTTCTAGATCTAAGTCTAGGACAAACTCTAGATCCCAGTCCCAAGCCGATTCAAAATGTGGAAGATGCGGTCAAGTACACAGGTCAAAGTGTCCAGCCCAAGGGTATAAGTGCCACAATTGCGGACGTTTCAATCATTTTGCTTCCCAATGCAGATTTAAGAAAATCAAGTCAATTGAGAAGAATGACCCTCAAGAATTTTTTGTTGGAAATATCGATATAGAAGATGAAGCACAAGTCTGGGAAGTTCCAGTTGAAGTATCTGGACATGATGTAACCTTGCAGATCGATACAGGTGCACAATGTAACTTATTGTCAAGGTATATTTATTCTAAAATTTTATTTTTTGAGAAGAATGACCCTCAAGAATTTTTTGTTGGAAATATCGATATAGAAGATGAAGCACAAGTCTGGGAAGTTCCAGTTGAAGTATCCGGACATGATGTAACCTTGCAGATCGATACAGGTGCACAATGTAACTTGTTGTCAAGGTATATTTATTCTAAAATTTTATTTTTACCTTTAAATAAAATAAAGCCATGTTCTGCCAAGTTGTCTTCATATACAGGTAACAATATTCCAATCGAAGGAAAAGTAATATTACCTTGTAAAGCATTGTCTGGTCAAATCATCTATGTACAATTTTTTGTAACTACAGATAATAAAAAAGGTGTCCTAGGTGCTGTTGCTAGTGAAAGATTAGGATTTATCAAAAAATGTTTCCAAATAGATAGAAAAATGTCAAATGTCTGTAAAGAGCCACAAGAAAATAGTTCAAATGTTCAGTCAGATTATAACTTTGTATTTTCAGATCACAGTGATTTATTTGAAGGGATTGGTAACTTGCCAGGTGAACATAAAATTCACATTGATCCCAATGCACCACCTCATGTTGATGTTCCTAGACGTACCCGTTCAAGTTGCGAGACAAGTTCAAGGCTGAACTTGAAAACATGATCAAGAACAAAATAATTGAAAAAGTCAATGAACCATGTAAGTTCATAAGTTCTGTCGTCTGTGTTGAAAAACCCAACAAAAGTCTACGAGTCTGTCTTGATCCCAGACATGTCAACAAGTATATTATTAGACAAAAGTTAAATATTCCTACAATAGAAACATTGACATCTGAGGTGAATGGTGCTAATTTTTTCTCAGTCTTTGATGCAAGTTCAGGTTTTTGGTCTCTTATGTCAACAAGTATATTATTAGACAAAAGTTAAATATTCCTACAATAGAAACATTGACATCTGAGGTGAATGGTGCTAATTTTTTCTCTGTTTTTGATGCAAGTTCAGGTTTTTGGTCTCTCAAGTTAGATAGAGAAAGCTCTAGATTAACTTCTTTCAATACTGAATTTGGTGTATATTGTTACTTACGTATGCCCTATGGAATTTCATGTGCTAGTGAAGTGTTCCAACATGCTCTGTCTAGTCTCCTGTCAGATATTTCTGGTCTTGTTGTCTACATAGATGACATATTAATTTATGGTAAAACAAAAGAAGAGCATGATGAAAGGCTTAAGCTATTCCTACAAAAAGCACATAAAATTGGTCTAAAATTGAATAAAGACAAGTCACAAATTGGTCAAAAACATGTGAAATTCATGGGTCATATTCTGAATTCCCAAGGTATTGCTGTACATGAATCTAAAGTTAAGGCCATTGAAAATATGGTTGCTCCGTCAAGTGTCAAAGAACTCCAAAGATTTCTTGGTATGGTAAATTATCTAGGAAAATATGTCAAAAATTTGTCAATGGAAACTACTAATTTAAGACTTTTGTTAAAAAAGAATGTACCTTGGCATTGGAATCCTAATCATGAACAGGAATTTCAGAATTTAAAGAAAAGTATTAGTTCTGCTCCAATTTTAACCTACTTTGATCCTAACAAACCTATTATTTTGTCTGTAGATTCTAGTTGTCAGTCTCTAGGTGCTGTAATTTCTCATGGAAAAAATCCTATAGCTTATGCATCAAAATCTCTAAATGATAGTCAGAAAAGGTATAGTCAGATTGAGAAAGAATTATTGGCAATTGTTTTTGGATGTACAAAATTTGATAGGTACTTATATGGTCAAAAAGTCAAAGTGGAAACAGACCACAAACCCCTAGTCTCAATTTTTTGTAAAAATTTAGCAGATGAGCAACCATATTTTCAATGGCCTTAACTTTAGATTCATGTACAGCAATACCTTGGGAATTCAGAATATGACCCATGAATTTCACATGTCTTTGACCAATTTGTGACTTGTCTTTATTCAATTTTAGACCAATTTCATGCATAAGCTATAGGATTTTTTCCATGAGAAATTACAGCACCTAGAGACTGACAACTAGAATCTACAGACAAAATAATAGGTTTGTTGGGATCAAAGTAGGTTAAAATTGGAGCAGAACTAATACTGTCAATGTGAAAATTACACATAATGTGTCCCTCATCAGAAATGGTTGCAGTTGAAAGGTGAGTGCAAATTTTCAGTTTATGCCGATGACGGGAATTGAAGTTGGGACCTTCTGTATGATCCATCTGATGGGAAACATACTTTAATACTAGAGTGGCTACGGCAGCCAATCTAGGTATATGTACTACAGGATGAGGATTTGATGTTTTAACCGCATGGTTTGAGAAAGAGACCTAATCCAGTAATCCCGATTCAGTCTAGGTATGTTTCTCTGAATAAAGTCATTATGAGGTACCTCTTTACCACCATCAGTTCAGAACACTGGAGTTAAGCACTGCTCACCGTGATGAATACCAGGATGGGTGACCGACTGGTTACGCATCACTTTCACTTTCTGCAGGCTATGAGGGATGCACTATGGACTCAGATTCCTGAGGATAATTTAGGAGGTTTGTTCTCACGACGGACGGGATGGTCAACATTCTAACGAATAAGGTAAGGTGGTATGTCTGTAAAGAGCCACAAGAAAATAGTTCAAATGTTCAGTCAGATTATAACTTTGTATTTTCAGATCACAGTGATTTATTTGAAGGCATTGGTAACTTGCCAGGTGAACATAAAATTCACATTGATCCCAATGCACCACCTCATGTCGATGTTCCTAGACGTATCTAAGTTGTAATTTTCATGATACTTTTAATTGTAATATTTTTAATGAACATTGTATCTAGACATAATTTTGTAATTTAGATTACATGCCCAATTACAAAAATTTAAAGGGGGGCATGTGATAATATAGCATAACGTATAAGGTCACCTTGTATATTGTATTGAACATGCAGGGTCCCCTTAATGTTGTGATCCGAGGTTCCTAACCTAAAATAATCAGAATAAAAAAATGTCGTCGTCTCGTCAATCTTTTGTCAATAAAATAAAATAAAATGTCTTTTAATTCCTTTAATAATTAATACACTAATACAGTCTTGTTGTCTTATTTGATCAGAGCATCTCACAATCTTCACACCCGGAACCCCATATTGGCCGTCTTTCCCCAATGTGAATAACTAAACATATTAACGTACCTATCTAAATGTGTGTCCACACATAGTCGACCGGTCATCGATCGACGTTGACTGAATCGTCCACACTGTCTCGACAACATAGATTCACCTCGTCAATCGCATTGTATCTAGACATAATTTTGTAATTTAGATTACATGCCTAATTACAAAAATTTAAAGGGGGGCTACACCCAAGTACCTATTGTCATTCGTATTAGATAACAAAGCAATTTTATTTATGAGATTAAAATAAATACTCGTCTATAGGTATGTACCTAACCCATAAATAGATTTATCAGCATTGTACTGTGACTGTCTAGACATAATTTTGTAATTTAGATTACATGCCTAATTACAAAAATTTAAAGGGGGGCATGTGATAATATAGCATAACATATAAGGTCACCTTGTATTCAAACTCGCCCAACATGTAGGGTCCCCTTAATGTTGTGATCCGAGGTTCCTAACCTAAAAAAATAATCAGAATAAAAATGTCATCGTCTCGTCAATCTTTTGTCAATTAAATAAAAAATAAAATTTGTCTTTTAATATCATTAATAATTAATACAGTCTTGTTGTCTTATTATTTAATCAGAGCATTTCTCAATACTTCACAAAATAAAATTTGTCTTTTAATATCATTAATAATTAATACAGTCTTGTTGTCTTATTATTTAATCAGAGCATTTCTCAATACTTCACAGTAAAGTAGGTAAAAAGTAAGTCTATTGTGAAATCGGTTCGGGTAGAATGTGAGAATTACACCCAAGTACCTATTGTCATTCGTATTAGATAACAAAGCAATTTTATTTATGAGATTAAAATAAATACTCGTCTATAGGTATGTAGGTACCTAACCCATAAATAGATTTATCAGCATTGTACTGTGACGAGTCAAACTTGATCTGAACTAATTTTGCCGTCCGTCTGCTAAGCGGGAAGGCGTGGGTTTGATTTTAACCGCGACATGGAATATTATAGCCCAAGTTATTTGATAAATTTCATCCTAATTTATTCTCACCACATAATAATTATAATGAGGTTCTAAGGGTAGATAGTGCTTCGGGCATAAACCTCGCCTAGTGATTACTTTCCACTCAAATGTGTGTTCTAAGGTTTTCTAACTTATTATTAAATGGGAATAACAATATTGGCTGTTACATTGTTTCAATATTTTATCATCACATAACACTTTCCACCATTCAGATCACTGTATGGATGTTAGGACTTCCATGTTATTATATGGGCCGGAGTTGTTATCTACTGCTCAGAGGGTAGAGTTCACTTCCTTGGAATGAAAACCAGTGATAAGGACTATCAGTGTATAACATATACCAACCATTGTATAACATATCATTATCCTAGCAATGTTATCATGCTTCCGTCACTCTCCGGCCTTTGTAATAGAAACTGGAAGACCGCGCACCAGAGGGTTCATGGGAAATACAAAAAATTATTCAATATGAAAGGAGAAATGATGTTGAGCATATTTAAAACAACCAGTCATTCTGCCAGTCTAGTTAGCTTGGAGGGTAGGGCGTCTGCCTTGTAAGCGCTAGGGCACGTGTTCGATTCCGAATGAATAAGATTATTTCTCGGAACGGCTGGCTTTTTTCTTTCGGCTGCCTTTCGGGACGATAAGACCACAGCAGTTACCAAACATGTATGATAGCAGTTACCAAACCATCTATCAAACCTGTATGATTGTTCTATCAACTCTTTGTTATTTTTACTTTGGTAATATCGCCAGTGGTCACTACTCGATTGAAGTAGCCTTCACGAGGCTGAATACACACCGTTTTCCTAGCACAGAGCAGAAAAAACTTCGACTCTGACGGGAATCAAACCCGGGATCTCCGATATGCAAATCTAGTATGATATCCAACTGTTCACTTCGAGGTTCTTGAAAAGAACAAATAATAGATTTTATAGGTAGTAGGAGCATAATGTTTTCATTTAGATGTTTGATTCCCTTCCCTGTTTTACAAAGACCCAACTATCCAAAGATTTCATTAGCTTCAATATGTAGTAGCACACGTGGTAACCATGTGTTGTGTAGTTTTATCCCGAGATACGGGGCAACCCAACTCATTGTCTTAAACATAGTCATAAACAAATCGTATTGCTGTACTGTAATCATTTCTTTAGCTAAAAGATATTTTGTGTTTACATAATTCTTATGTCGACCAATAAGTCAGAGTTAGGACCTACGAAACGATATATTATTATAAGGTCCGTCATACACTAATGTGTACCGTAAAGGCTTGGCCTCCTCAGTCCAGGCCGTTCCGTTATCTGTAACGTGTGTTACGGGCCCTGTCCCTGTAGGTTGATAGGTACGTCATAAACTGTCTTATTTGAGGGAAAAATTTCGTCTCTTGCCCATAAATATTAATGGCATGTACTGTGATGGGACTTGGTAGATCTGTGCATGAGCCCTACACGCCCTACATTTGAATTTAGATCACGCTACGCCACTACGGTCTCGAACTTTTTCTGCCACATACGGTCCGACTCTCTGACGGAGCGCGGTCTGTGAGATCTGGGTCTGTCAGACAGTCTGAGCGTAAGTTTCATACATTCAAGTATCACTGTTT
>NW_007377523.1:0-8184 GCF_000475195.1 Diaphorina citri | reverse complement strand
TCGTTTTTCGATTGTAAATATTTCAACGGGTTACTTTCTGGTGTTCTCGTGTTGAGCCAGCACCTAAATGGGAAGTATTGTGTCTCTTCTCGCCCATCTGATGAGAGGCATACTACGGGATGGGCATGCTACGACACAGGCCACAAGCGTCTAATGTAGCAGTTGTTCCATTGCTACGAAATAAAAACGGCGGTGGAACACTCATCTTTTAAAAATACCGAAAAAAAAGGTAAGGTGATTAAAATGGGAAATAATGTGATCCCAAATATTTTTGGGGAATAATGCGAGCCCAATTTCTTCCCCTTTGGATCAAAGCGGTAATGAAATTTATGAAATCACCCAGCACCCAAGATAGGTTTGGAACCACTGATCAATTCAGGAAAACCTATTCATATAAACTCCTGGAAACTATATGGGACCACGTGGCGGCCTCCTAATTCCGTGCCTGGTTTGAAACTAACGTGTTTATAATCTAAACTGATTTGAAGTGGTCCATACTTCCCTTGATTAATTTATTAATATCTATTTATTTTTCTACCTATATATTAGTGAGGGAACTCAGTTAGCTTTTGATTTTGAAGTCTGTACCTATATTGATGTGAATCATAATCTAGTCCTAGTAGTGCATAGATATCTGGAGAATACCTCGTATAGTAGCATCTACAATACTCTACAGTTTGTGTTTGTTGTTTTTGGTGTTCAGTGTGTTACTAATTGTTTTTAACCATTTATTTCTAAAATATTTTTCAAATGAGTGTACAGTCATGAATTACTTAACAAGATGAAATAAATAAGTGAAAAGCGTAGATGAAATGCGTACCAACATGCGTCATGGAAAAACCAGAGGCATAAAACAATTTTTTTATCTGTTGAGTTGTGGGCCTCAGAAATAAAATAAATAATTTATGATCAATTTTTCTGAATCCCACGCGAAATTTTCGTTATCAACAACAACTGGTCGTTTTTGCATTCTTCCTGCCCTCAATTTTACATGAGTTGAAATATTTACACCAAAAACTTAATATGTTGTATTGACATTGAAAAAGATAGAGGAGGGTGAGGAGATCCTAGTGCATAGATTTGATCACGTGTAAACCACGCAGATTTCTTATTATTAAAGAAATACAAGTAGGGTGTCCACGATTACAACAGGTGTCGGCGATTGGGGGTTTTACCCTATTATTGATTAATAATTTGTTTTTATTACCTCTGCCTCTCCATCTTCATAGTAAACCACGCAGATTTCTTATTATTAAAGAAATACAAGTAGGGTGTCCACGATTACAACAGGTGTCGGCGATTGGGGGTTTTACCCTACCTACTCGTCTCCAAAGAATGATGCTAAAGCTACAAGCTTATGACTTATCTGTTGTCCACGTACCAGGAAAAGAGATGTATATTGCAGATACTTTAAGTAGAGCTAATATCAGTGATAATAATGTGTCAGATGAGGTAGATATTGTTTTAAACTCATTAGATGAAGATGTCCGAGTACATGCTAATTTTTTAGTTCAATCAATCAATGTAACTGATCAAAAACTTGATCAGATTAGAGAAGCCACAATGAATGATGAAACTTGTAAAATTATTTTTGATTATATAAAAAATGGTTGGCCAAAGCATAAGAGATTAGCTCATGATTCAACTAGGCAATATTATAATTACAAAGATGAGCTTCATGTCATAAATAATGTCTTATTCAAATTGAAAAGTATAGTCATACCCGAGAGTAATTAGAGATATATTCATTTGCAACATGCACAATTCCAACAATTTCATCCGAGAAAAACTTCTTGAACTTGGTGATGTAAAGCTAGAAAAATGCATTGATATAGCAAAAAACTTGGAAGTCTCCCGTCAAAGGATGTCGTTCTTGACTGATGAGGGAAGAAATGCTCAAACGCATGCATGAAGGTCATCTTGGCATTACTAGTACTCAAAATCTAGTTAGAGGTGTTATTTTCTGGCCCAATATCAATGCTGAAATTGAAAATTTTGTTCAAAATTGTCATATTTGTCTTAAGTATAGAAAGGCTAATGTTAAACAACCTCTTAAACCTCATGAGATACCTAACTTACCATGGCAGAAAGTAGGTACTGATCTTTTTCAGTTTAATGATAAGAATTATCTGATAGTTGTAGATTATTATTCTGAATATTTTGAAGTAGCTCAAGTCAATTCTTATAATAGTGATACCATTGTCACTCAACTAAAAAGTTTCTTTAGTCGTCATGGTATCCCATCACAGATTTTTTCTGATGGAGGTCCACCATTTAATTCTTGGAATTTTGGTCAATTTTGCAAAAATTGGGGTATAGTTCACCAAAAATCATCAGCCTTTTATCCCAAAAGTAATGGCTTAGTTGAGCGAACAATTGGATCTGTCAAGTCTATTTTTAAAAAATGTCATGAGTCAAATTCTGATATTTACCTAGGTTTATTATTGTTCAGAACTACTCCCAAGTCAGGTGGTATAAGCTCACCAGCAAATCTGTTAATGTCTAGAAATTTAAGATGTAATATTCCCATATCTGAGACTAATTTGAAACCCAAAGTTGTACCATGGAGTGAGTTTAGTAAGAAAGTAGAACAGAGACAGAATAAAATGAAATTTTATCATGACAGAGGTAGCAAAACTTTACCAAATGTTTGTGTAGGTGAAAAAGTCATGTTTAAACATAATCCCAAGTCTCATTGGGTACCAGCTACCGTTGTAGAAGAGGTAATCTATAAAATGAAATTTTATTATGATAGAGGTAGCAAAACTTTACCAAATGTTTGTGTAGGTGAAAAAGTCATGTTTAAACATAATCCCAAATCTCATTGGGTACCAGCTACCATTGTAGAAGAGGTAACCCCTCGCAGAAGTTATATTGTCAGATCAGAACAAGGTGCAAAATACCAGAGAAATAGAGAACATATTTTGAAGTCCCCTAGGAAGGAGGAAGTAGTGGGTATTTCATCCAGTAGTGAAGGTCCAGTAGATCATTGTACTTCACCTAAAAATGAAAATTGTACAAACAACAGTCCTAGTGTAGGTAGTTCAGAGAATATTCAACAGCCAACTCAAAGAACTTCTTCTAGAGTTAGGTTTGCTCCAAAAAGATTCAATGATTATTTCAGGTACTAAATAATAAAGAAGAACAGTTTATTTTAAAAATACCAGAGAAATAGAGAACATATTTTGAAGTCCCCTAGGAAGGAGGAAGTAGTGGGTATTTCATCCAGTAGTGAAGGTTCAGTAGATCATTGTACTTCACCTAAAAATGAAAATTGTACAAATAACAATCCTAGTGTAGGTAGTTCAGAGAATATTCAACAGCCAAGTACTCAAAGAACTTCTTCTACCAGTAGATCATTGTACTTCACCTAAAAATGAAAATTGTACAAACAACAGTCCTAGTGTAGGTAGTTCAGAGAATATTCAACAGCCAACTCAAAGAACTTCTTCTAGAGTTAGGTTTGCTCCAAAAAGATTCAATGATTATTTCAGGTACTAAATAATAAATAAGAACAGTTTATTTTATCTTACCATAGGATCTGCCGCTGTCAACATAACACTTGTGGACATAACTGTGAGGTGTGTTGTCCTGGGTATGAACAGAAAGCATGGCGTCAGTCTCAGAGTAACAAACCGTTCTCCTGTGAACGTAAGTATAAATGTATAAGTGCTTACCATAGGATCTGCCGCTGTCAACATAACACTTGTGGACATAACTGTGAGGTGTGTTGTCCTGGGTATGAACAGAAAGCATGGCGCCAGTCTCAGAGTAACAAACCGTTCTCCTGTGAACGTAAGTATAAATGTGTATTTTCAATTAGCCTTAGACTTTAGAGGGACCTACCTACCTACCTATTTTTCTAACGAAAAACTTTGGTAATAAAAGGTTACAGCTAAATTTGATGTATGTACCTACATCTGAACTTTATGCAAAATACCAGAGAAATAGAGAACATATTTTGAAGTCCCCTAGGAAGGAGGAAGTAGTGGGTATTTCATCCAGTAGTGAAGGTTCAGTAAATCATTGTACTTCACCTAAAAATGAAAATTGCACAAATAACAATCCTAGTGTAGGTAGTTCAGAGAATATTCAACAGCCAAGTACTCTAAGAACTTCTTCTAGAGTTAGGTTTGTTCCAAAAAGATTCAATGATTATTTCAGGTACTAAATAATAAAGAAGAACAGTTTATTTTATTTTTTCTAGTTGTAATAAATAAGTTGTAATTTTCATATTCTTCTTCCTTTTATTTCTTTTTCACCTCTCCCATTCTTCCCTTCCGTGCGTACGTACTTTTGTTTTGTTTCCATTCAGTTGAGTACTATAAGTGCACAGAATATGTATGTATTGTATTGAAAACTCCCCTTCTGTTTTCTCCTCCTCAGAAGAGAGGAAGAAATAAGAATGCTCTCTCTCTCTTCTTCTTCTTCTTCTTCTTCTTCCTTTTATTTCTTTTTCACCTCTCCCATTCTTCCCTTCCGTGCGTAGGTACTTTTGTTTTGTTTCCATTCAGTTGAGTACCTACTATAAGTGAATATGTATTGTATTGAAAACTTCCCTTCTGTTTTCTCCTCCTCAGAAGAGAGGAAGAAAAAAGGATAAACTTTATGCGAAGCGACTTAAATTTGCATATACTTTAAAACCTCTTAAATTTTAATGAACAACCTCAATTAATTTTAAATTAATACCCTCTCTTCCTCTCTCTCTCTCCCTCCCTCCCTCTCCTTCTTCTTCCTTTTATTTCTTTTTCACCTCTCCCATTCTTCCCTTCCGTGCGTACGTACTTTTGTTTTGTTTCCATTCAGTTGAGTACCTACTATAAGCGCACAGAATATGTATGTATTGTATTGAAAACTTCCCTTCTGTTTTCTCCTCCTCAGAAGAGAGGAAGAAAAAGAATGAGGTTTTAGAGGAGATTTATTTTCAGTTACAAAGTGAATTGATATTTTTCAGATGAGCTATAGTCCGCCCTTTTGCTTTGCTTGTCCTATATATTTTCCTTCTTTCTTTCTCTCGTTTCCTTTTTCCTTCTTTATTACTCTCCATTTTCCATTCGATTCCTACCCCTATTCTTTCAACACTTTTCCTCCTTCATAGTTTTATTTCCTCTGGTGTTTCTCTCGTTGACGAGAAACTTTTTTTCGTCATTAAGTTAAATTAGAAAAAGAAAGTAGAGAAAGAGGCATAAAGTGAGAGAGATAGAGAGAGAGGGAGGTATGGTCTATTGTTAGCAATTTGCTCTTCAATTTTAGACATCTATTAACGTACAATAAGGAAATTTTCTACAGGTTTTTGAATTTGAATATGGTATTGAATGAATAATATTATGAATACCTACATTCCAAGCACAGAGACGAAAAAAAATCAACGTTTCTTTCTCTCTCTCTCTCTCTCCTTTCCTCTCTTTCTTCTTTCTCTTTCTCCCTTTCTCACTCCTTTCTTTATCTCTCTCTCCTTTCATCTCTTGCTCACTCCCTTCTCTCTCTCTCTCTCTCCCCTTTCCTCTCTTGCTCACTCCTTTATCTCTCTCTCTCTTTCTCTCTCTGGGCTTCAAACAATGATTTGAAAGAGGAAAAACTTTCATGGGTACCGTCAAATACTGGTATGTTGATTTGAGGTAGCTTAGGCCTCGATGGAGGTGGAACCACAGGGTTTGGTTCTGGTACAACATGGGGAGCATAAGTACTCTCAGCACTTTTAATATTGTAAAACATGTCCTCAAAGGACTTACCCACCGATAGTACATCTTTGATCTGGTCAACCTCCTCAACCAGAGCGTTGAGCTCAACGATCTTGTTTTGTGCTGCTTCAAATTCAAGGAATGTTTGGTCTAAAGCGGCCAGTCTTACCTTGAATTGATTTAATATCGTTGGATCCGCCAGCTGTGGGATGAGGTCATGGCGGACCTGGATTCTCTGCCAATATCTTTCTCGTTTGTTCTTGGCAACAGCTAAGGCCTGCTTGGCTTGCTCTCTGGTGAGCACCATGGTGTTCAGAGCACTTCAGGATTCACAGATAAAAAAAAAAAAACAAAAAAACCAACAAAAAGGCTAGGTGAACACTCAATTAGGGCATTAATTTGACAGTGTTACATAGAAAATACCTTAAACATAAGTAACAATTAAACTTGGAGGTAAGTAAGTAATAATTAAACTGACATTAAACAAAATTTGAAAGGGAAGAAAAGGTTCACTTGAAAAGGAGCTTTGAACATAATTACTTAAAAACTGACATTAAACAAAATTATTTGAAAAGGTTCACTTGAAAAAGAGCTTTGAACATAATTAAACTGACATTAAACAAAATTATTGGAAAAGGTTCATTTAGATTTTAGATTATTTAGAAGAATGAAAATTGAAAAAAAGAGAATTTATTATTTCCAAAAGTTTTCACAAAAAAAAATCAAAAAATTATTTTCAAAAGTTTTCAAAAAATCCTAAGTCCAAAAGGTAAACAATGGAAAAAAATCGATTTCTGAAAACGAGTTCGATTCTTTAGGTATCGATCGTAGGTATCGATTATTTAACTATCGATTAGGTGTGTAGGTATTCCTTTAAAGTCACAAGTACAAGTATCAAATTTACAAAGTCTCAAACAAATAACAGAGTAGGTACAAGGGGATATGATAAAAGAACTTGCTGGGACATCTGATGTCCATGGCGGATCAGGATCCTACCACTACCAGACGGGTAAGTAAAACCAAATACTTAAATCAGCAGTTCCCATTTTTTTTTTTCCTACGCGGCCCCCTTTTTTCAATTGTGAAGGCTCCATGGCCCCTTTGCTGTATTTTATGTGACTCCACCTTACCAGAGAGCCATTTCCAGGCCCCCCGGTTTGGGAATCGCTGACTTAGATAATAAAAACCTACTTTGAAGAAAGAAACCTACAGATGAAAGAAAAGAAGAGAGATAAGTCTGGGGTTCAATTCCCACCCGGGGCTTTTTTTTTATCCCCAACAGCTTAGAAGGTAAAGCGTCTGCCTTGCAAGCGCTAGATTGCGGGTTCGATTTCCGCCCGAGGTGAATTTTATCCTGAACGGATAACTGAAAGAAAACAAGAGAGATAAGTCTGGGGTTCAATTCCCACCCGCGGCTTTTTTTTATCCCCAACAGCTTAGAAGGTAGAGCGTCTGCCTTGCAAGCGCTAGATTGCGGGTTCGATTTCCGCCCGAGGTGGATTTTATCCTGAACGGATAACGTTCGTTCTCGGAACGGCTGACTTTTTCCTTTCTTCCTTCTCTCTTCGCTTTCGGGATGATAAGACCTTGGCAGTTACAGTTCCCTTTATGAATTTTGAAGAAAAAAATAATTACTTTTCAAATCCCCCCTCCAGTACTTCTACTCAATCAAGGACATAAGTATAGGGGGTCGGTGTCGATGTAACGGGCATGCTGATGTGTGTGACATCCTGGACCCTGAGGACCCTTACCATAGGATCTGCCGCTGTCAACATAACACTTGTGGACATAACTGTGAGGTGTGTTGTCCTGGGTATGAACAGAAAGCATGGCGCCAGTCTCAGAGTAACAAACCGTTCTCCTGTGAACGTAAGTATAAATGTGTATTTTCCTTTCCGGAACAGAACCAATTCCCTTTTGAAAACTGAAATGGCGCCTGTATTAAATTGTAGGAAATCCAAGATGTCGCCCCATCGGAATCTGTTCTGGTTCCGAAAGTTTCCAGAAAGGTGTATTTTCCACCTTATCTAGGAAATACATGATGAGTTCATTTGGCATTTGGTTTCAGTCCAAATAACGGTAGCTACTAGCTAGATGCGGTAACTCCACATTACATGGATTCGTGCTAAGAATTTTAAATTTAAGTGCAGAAAATCTTGTTGTTTTCCGTCAAACTATGTATTTTTAAAAATTTTACTCCAAAATACCAATTTCATAACAGTAGATAGATACCTTCCATTTTCAGAAACATACTCAGAGGTAAAAATACGGTTTACCCCTATTTTTTGAGCAGGTTGAATAGAATAGGGAATAATCTAACAATTCCATTCTATTCTATTCTATTCCCCCAGCATGTAACTGTCACGGACATGCAGATAAGTGTGTGTACGACCCGATGGTAGATGAGAAGAGACTTAGTGTGGACATACAGGGTAACTACGAAGGTGGTGGTGTATGCCAGGAGTGTAGAGACAATACCGAGGGTATCAACTGTCACCAGTGT